>NC_086454.1:357726192-358026192 GCF_028390025.1 Pseudophryne corroboree | reverse complement strand
GTCTATCCATGATTATTGGATGTACCGCAGTGACCTTACAGTTGTCGATGGTATTATTTTCAAAGGCAATAGGTTTGTCATACCTGCATGACTAAGAAAAACTATGCTGTGCAAGATACATGAAGGCCACTTAGGAGAAGAAAAATGTAAGCGTAGAGCGCGTGAAGTTATGTATTGGCCAAGAATGAACCAAGACATAGCACAGACTACAGCTACATGTGAATTATGTCTTACGTATAGACCGAAACAACAAGTCGATCCACTGAGTCCTCATGCAGTGCCAGAGAGACCGTGCCAGAAAGTTGGGGCAGATTTGTTTGATTGTAATGGGAAAACGTACATTGTCATGACTGATTATTACTCTAACTACCCTGAGGTGAAGACACACATTTGCATGAAGTCAATCTTTGCAAGGCATGGTGTTCCTATGGAAGTGTTCACTGACAATGGTCCTCAGTTTTCCAGTGCTGAATTTAGACAATTTGCTGATGAGTGGGAATTTGTCCATACTACATCAAGTCCCAACTATCCACGCTCAAATGGGTTGGTGGAAAGTTCAGTAAAAACTGTAAAGAGTCTCATGAAAAAAGCTCAAGAAGCTAAAGAAGATTTCTACAAAAGTCTTTTAATCTACCGCAGTACACCTTTACAGAATGGACTTTCTCCTGCACAAATGCTGATGGGAAGGAGGATTAGAGCAAATCTCCCGATACATGATGAACTGCTTAATACACATAACTCAGCGTTGCTCAGACTGAGTAAGGAACGTCAACAGGCGAAACAGAAACTGTTCCATGACAGGCGAGCAAAAAGCTAATCTGATCTAAAATCGGGTGACCAAGTCCGTCTCAGAGATCATGAGAAAGGTATTTGGGTGCAGAAAGGTATTGTGCAAGCACAAGTAGCACCAAGATCTTATACTGTACGTACAGAGCGTGGAACGGAAGTAAGAAGAAATCGGGTGGATTTAAGATCTCAACCTAACCATAATGAAGACAACATGACTGAAGAATACCCTTCATCTGACATGTATGATGAGCCTCATAATGGTGAACAAACCACGATTCTAGAAAGGTCCAACATGGTAGATGAAACACAGACTGTGTATGAAAGACCCAAAAGGGAAATACGCAGACCTGAGAGACTCATTGAAATGTGTTAGATGATGTTCTTAATATGACGTTGTTAATTGTTGCATTGAAGCGTACAGGGCTTATCTTTAAAGAAAAGAGGATGTGATGTTAGTGTATTAGAATGCTTAATATTTGTAGACACTCCCTTAGTAATATGTGTAAGCCTGAATCTTCAGTAGTGATGATCCCTGGGACCAGGGGGATGCTGGGAAGTGGGTGGTCCAGTGTGCAGTGTGCCTGGAGTTGGTGATGGAATAAACAGCACAGCAGTGAACTCACATGTCTCTGTGTCCTTTTGACTGGATTTACAAACATATGAACAAAACACACACTAGGCGATATTGGGACAATATCGCCTAGTGTGTATGGGGCTTTAATTGTCATCACTAAAACATCTTGCAGAGCTATTCCTTCACCAGCGGTCAGTTCGCTCATCCAGAATACAAATGAGCTGTTTTACAGTCTATTCGCCTTCTCACTTTGGTGTCCAATTCTAAATTTTTTTTTTTTTTGTGGAACGTGGCATTAAGGGGGTCATGAACGTAGACATGCGGGGGATGCCCAGCTCAGGGCTATCCTACCCCGCATGTCACTGCTGCAACCGCCACCGCAGAACTGCAAAAGCATTGCCCAGCGGCGATGCTTTTGCCTTTTAGGAGTAGCTCCCGGCCAGCGCAGCTTTAGCGTGCTGGCCGGGAGCTACTCATCGCCCCCTGGCCCGCAGCGGAGGCGTGTGATGTCACGCAGCTGCTGCGGCCCGCCCCCCGCACAGTCCGGCCATGCCTGTGTTGGCCGGACTGCGCCAACAAAACGGCGGCCAAATGCCGCCGTTCCGCCCCCCTGCCCAGCAACCACCTCTGCCTGTCAATCAGACAGAGGCGACCATAGCGGTCCGACGGCCATCGGCCTTCTGGCATACACCGACGCACTGCGGCGCCGGCGCATGCGCAGTTCTGACCTGATCGGCTGCTGTGCGTTTGGAATGACCCCCTAAGCGTACAGATTTGTGAGTTGGTTCTTTGGAAATCTGAACCCACCCAAATTTAGCAGATCCGGACCTAATTCTGCTTCGGATCTTCCCACTGATCCCGATTTAAGATTTTAAATCGAAATTTCTGGTTTTGGATTGTAAAAAATTAAATGATTTTAGCTGTTTTTATCCATTGTCAAGAAATCCAAAATCCAAGATTATAAATCCGAATTCTGATCCAAAACACTTGACGTGGTTTTACAAAACCAAAACCAAAACATGGTGATGAAATCAGAACCAAAACTAAAACACAGACTCCGCATACATCTGTACGTAACCGTTCCATGTGGGGGATCAGTACGCGCGGATGGGAGGCCAGTGATCACAATTCAAACGCCGGCATCACAATGGTCACGATCCTGACCGGGGCGAGGTAAGTATTCTAAACCCCCCCCAACCCTATCCCTACCTTACCGCAGGCTAACCCTAATCTCCCCCCTTAGTGCCTAAACCTAATCCCCCATTCCTCAGCCAAACCCTAAACCTAACTCTCCTGTGAGGAGCCTAAACCTAACCCCTCCCATTGCGTAGCCAAATCCTAACCCTCCCCCCCCCCCCCTCCCCCGGCTATACTTAGCTTCAGGATTCCGGCAACTTTATGTTGACCTGTTCGGGATTCTGGCGTCGTTGTTTGGACATGTGTCCTGATTCCGGCATCAGTATTACGACTGCTAGGATCCTGACAACCGGTACCTTGAACGTATACCCCATGTCAGTGGTGCACGCAGGGGGGGTTTCCGAGTACCCAGAAACCCCTCCTCCACCAAAAAAAAAAATCTATATATATATATATATATATATATATACACACACACACACACACCCACCCACCCCCGTGCTTGGCTCCACCCAGTTCTGGAAACCCCCCCATGCAAATTCTGCATTTGCCACTGCATGTGGCATTCCCCCTATCAGTTCTATTTGATGACTGAAACCCATCTATTATACAATTCACTGACACAGCTGCAAACATACAGTAAATGTCATTAATCTGTAATACACAGACAGACTGTACCGGAACTCTGTGACTGACAATGTAGCAAGTGACAATATACCTGCTTGTGCCACCTGGGCACAGGGCACCGTCACACCTCCCTATATATGTGTGCCCTCTTCTGATTCCGCCAGGAATTCCCAGAATAAACCATTGTTCTAGATAATGATTCTAATAAGCCGTGACATGTTTTTGATGTGTTTGAAAGCTAGATGGATTCTGATTACGGTTAATTATATATTATGCGCAATTTAACTGGCGTACATTTCTCATATTACTTGGAATTGCCAGTCGGAGCTGAAGGGACATTATTTTGAAACATTTCTTTTTATTTAAAAAATACGGCTTTGCGGCTTTCTTGTGGGATAATGAACATTTGTACTTTGTTAGTAAATCAGCTCTGTCAGCTCCCACTCATGTTACTAAAACATATATACTATATACTGTAATGACTTATAAACGGGTATTAGTAAGCATGTATGCTACCAGCAGGGCATAGCCTCCATTCAAATGTTACTAGAATTAATCTTTGTATAAAGTACACGACATCTGACAAATTACACGTTTAAATATTAGCTAGAATTTCACATTATAATCTGCACATTAAAGCCTTGCGGGGTAAATTAATTTTCAAATGCAAAATTATCAACATAATAAAAAAAAAAAACAAAAAGCAAATGTACAAAGGTTATATCTGAAATAGCGACATGTCGCTTTATTATTATGACTCAATTCAAACATAAATTAGGCTCCAATGTGCAGTATTTAACCCCCTTCACTGTATACACATCAAAACTGTGAGTGACGAGTCCCACTTGTCATCCACACTCAGTGGCGCACCCAGGGGGGGTTTCCGAGCACCCAGAAACCCCCCTCCACTAAAAAAAAAAAAAAAAAAAAAATATTTTTGTTTTTTAGCTGCATGAGTATTATTAATGGCTGTCTAGCGTCCTCTGCAGCCTGCTGTCTTCCTGGTGGCACTTGTAAGTGTATTACAAGTTTACTTTATTTTAATTATAGTACATATATATCCATGTGCATATATATACATACATATAAACACACACACATATGATATATATATACATGTGTATATATATGTGTACTGTATGTGTGTTTACATATATATATATGTATGCATGTTTAATATGCTATGTATATGTATATGTGTGTGTGTATGTATATATATATATATATATATATATATATATATACCGTATATACTCGAGTATAAGCCGACTTTTTCAGCACTTTTTTTGTGCTGAAAAAGCCACCTCGGCTTATACTCGAGTCAGTGCAGGCAGAGGCAGAGCAGTGTGAAGGAGGGACATGGAGCGCACAGCGCGCGGCGCTCCTGTGTCCCTCCTGCATCTCCGGCGGCAGCAGCGGCGGTTCTATTACAGGAAATACCCGTTCGTGACCTCTGATCACGAACCGGCACTTCCTATAATAGACCCGCCGCGGCCGCCGAAGATGCAGGAGGGACACAGGAGAGCCGCGCACGCTGTGTGCTTCGTGTCCCTCCAGAAGACAGCGCGGGATCGACGGAGGGGTAAGTAACAACACTGTGGGGCATACCTGGCACTTGGGGAGGGAACGTATCTGGCAGCACTGTGGGGGCATATCTGGCAGCACTGTGGGGGCATATCTGGCAGCACTGTGGGGGCATATCTGGCAGCACTGTGGGGGCATATCTGGCAGCACTGTGGGGGCATATCTGGCAGCACTGTGGGGGCATATCTGGCAGCACTGTGGGGGCATATCTGGCAGCACTGTGGGGGCATAACTGGCAGCACTGTGGGGGCATAACTGGCAGCACTGTGGGGGCATATCTGGCAGCACTGTGGGGGCATATCTGGCAGCACTGTGGGGGCATATCTGGCAGCACTGTGGGGGCATATCTGGCAGCACTGTGGGGGCATAACTGGCAGCACTGTGGGGGCATAACTGGCAGCACTGTGGGGGCATATCTGGCAGCACTGTGGGGGCATAACTGGCAGCACTGTGGGGGCATAACTGGCAGCACTGTGGGGGCATATCTGGCAGCACTGTGGGGGCATATCTGGCAGCACTGTGGGGGCATATCTGGCAGCACTGTGGGGGCATATCTGGCAGCACTGTGGGGGCATATCTGGCAGCACTGTGGGGGCATATCTGGCAGCACTGTGGGGGCATATCTGGCAGCACTGTGGGGGCATAACTGGCAGCACTGTGGGGGCATAACTGGCAGCACTGTGGGGGCATATCTGGCAGCACTGTGGGGGCATATCTGGCACTATGAGGGCATATCTGGCACTGAGGGCTGTGTACGGCTAGAGCTGCATTTCCCACCCTAGGCTTATACTCGAGTCAATAAGTTTTCCCAGGTTTTTGTGGTAGAATTAGGTGCCTCGGCTTATATTCGGGTCGACTTATACTCGAGTATATACGGTATATATATACACATATATATATATATATATATATATATATATATATATGTGTAGATATGTGTATACATATATATATATATATATATATATATATACACACACACACACACACAGACACACTAGTTTTACAGACTCAGCAGATACTGGGTCACCTCAGTCCCCACCCCCGTGATTGGCTCCGCCCAGTTCAGGAAACCCCCCCCATGCAAATCCTGCGTTTGCCACTGACACTGCAGCACCAATAAAAACAAAAACGTTTTCCTCACTGGTAATCAGTACTGCTGCCGAGCCATAGAGGAGGCCCTGGAAGAGAAAATTAGGTGGCTGGGTCTGTGGACGTGTGGTGCTGTTGTTGCGATCTGCCGCCCACTCCCCCAAATATTTCAATGCAACATTGCTTACAGTATCTCTAGCAGAGTCAAAAGGGGACTTGTTGTGCGCAGGTTGTTTACAAACCTATCACAGAGCTCATCCTTCAGTGCTATGAAAAGCCATTTAAATAAAATATTAAAACTGGTAAAACATTAAGAATTTATGATACAGAGGCCCGCCATCAAGGGTGTGCTTCGGGTACAGCTGTCCCGGGCCTGGCCTCTAACAGAGAGGAGAGAGCCTGGGCCACTCATGCCGCGGTCTGCCCGCCGCTCTGTTCCGCCCCCTTTTGATGCCCGAGTTCTGACACTGTCACAGGAGGGGGAGAGGACGCTGCAAGCTTGAATAGTAAATGTCCCTCCCAAAATGGGCGCTGCCTCAGTGGAGACAATTATTAAAGATACTAGAGGAGGCTCTTCATGCCCCCGTTCATGCTGCCATGCCCCATGTGTACACCGCGCCCCCGCAACGCTCCATCTCCGCTTTGGAAGCGGAGCATTGCAGCCTCCCCGCCTCATCCCGCGAACGCCTCTGCCTGATTGACAGGCCAGAGGCATTTGCATTTTCTGCAGGGCACCCGCAGTAAATGCGGGTGCATGCGCCGGACGGGCACTGTGCATGCTCCCATGGGGTAATCGTAAAAATTCCGATTGAATTACTCTTTATGCGATCTAGCCTGGATTAGCCCCATAGTCTAGAATTATACTAATAGTTCAAATTGACGCACCGCTGAAAAATAAACACAAAAGGCAAATTAATATGGAAGCTCTCACTCTGAAGGTTCTGCAACAAGTTTCGCTAAATCCATTTTACGGCCAAAACTACAAACACACATAAAGCAGGTTGTTAAACTTCCATATATTTGCACTGTGATATAAGATGTTAACGGTATTGATATTTACCCCACTTTATCGCATCGGAGAGACTCACAAAGATGGAGTGGATCCTCGGACTCCAGGGAGAGTAGGCCGCCCCTTCTTTATTCCACTTTTATGACCCGTCGCTTCCCAGCGGGTTGGAGGTGAAAATGTAAAACGGCATTCACAGTCAGTGTAAAGTCTGGTGTAATATACATTGACTGCCAGTGCTGTTTTAACTTTTCACCTCCAACCTGCCTGGGAAGTGGTGACATACAAAAGCCGCCGCTTCGGAAATAAATCCCTATTATTATATTTATATTTCAATGCTATACCTGTGTGCTTTAACTTAGCTGCTAATTTGAGAATATTAATGCTGAATACATCCGAGAAGTGCTTATTGTCTATTTACGTATGCATAGCAACTGTGGCATAAGACGTTTCAGAAACTTACTCCGGGCTGCTAAGCAACCGATTTAAATCCCGACTCGTTGACCTCTGTTTTGTCTGATTTCTCTTTCCTATTTTTCTTAATAATTGTAGGAAATGCTATTTAAATAATGGACGCATTGAGAATAAAAGAGTACAGACAATTGCAACATGGTAACCGCAAATCATAGGTGTTTTTTCTCTTTATGTACCGTGGCCTATTTTATTGGGGTATTTTTTTTCTAATTGCTTTGTTGAGACGAAATCACGGGAAATAGTAAGAGACAACGCAGCACCTGATATTCAGCAGTCAGGGTTAGCTATTACATTTATCATGCATTGTGTGTGTGTGTGTGTGTGTGTGTGTGTGTGTGTGTGTGTGTGTGTGTGTGTGTGTGTGTGTGTGTGTGAAGCTGGTGTATAAGTGATCCCAGGCCAGCAGAGATAAATGTGCCATGTTTCTATCTAGCGGACACTGAATTGCAGGTTTTATAAATGCAATACACTATAAATATCATAATCATAACAGGATGTACTCATGTCGGGATCGACAACATTATGCATGGGGAATTGTGAGATATTATGCACATGTATGGTAAATATGTATTTGAGTAATACTGTAATACTGTATTGTATGTGATGTATAATGTAAAACAACAACATAGAATCTTCCTTGGAGAGTGATAAAGTGGAGGGATATAAATTACCGGCCAATCAGCTCCTACAGTAACTGTCATTTTTCAAGCACAGCCTGTAACATGGGAAGCAAGTCACAGGTTATAGCACAAGTCACAGAAAGTCACACAAACAGCATTTCCAGGACTCCTAACACTAGCCATCCCCTGGCCTATCACCTGGGCGGCTAATTCACCATCAGGAGCCCTGCCTCTTGTGACTGAAACTAACAGGTGTCTCGTGATATTGCCTGCTGCTGCTCAGACTTGGACACCCAAAATACCTGGACTGGATCTCACATCCTGTAATTCTATAACCATGTCAGATTTGTGCTGACCCTGTCACTGTCACTGATTGGTTGGTACTTTATCTCCATCCAAAGCTTATTAATTAGACCCCTAAGTTTTGAGACTTCACAGGGGCTGATACTGGCCACAAATGTTACAGTGAGTGTCTTGACCCAATGGCATCTGCTTCCAATTTGTACAAATATTTCAGATTCCTTAGATTTTAACAGATTTTAGTGATCAAGCTTCGACCAATGACTTCACACATCATCGGACCTAAGTTTCCATTCTGTTGGATCAAAGTCATTAGTGTCGCCCATCCTCTGAGGTCCGGTTGCAGAATGACCCAGAAGTAAACAGTTCCAGGTGCCTGTGCAGGGGCCTGATGAAGTCAGTAACTGGCGGTTACCGATGGTGAAAGTGAATCATCATTATACCCCAGGGGTGATGAAGTAAGCCCGCTCTGATTGCCCATCCAGTCACACCGAAAGAATTGCGTAACACCATAACAGGAAAATCCACCGAAGCAGGAATGGTGAAGAAAAAACAGGACAACGATATTACAGCACAAAGGGCTTGGATACCGCAGTGCTAGACCTGCAACCTGATCATCAACAAGACACCTCAACAATTGGTCCAGGTGCTGACATTAGGTACATATAGGAATCTAACACATTCACTAACAACATTGGAAAATTAAACTGTAAAGGAAATGAGTCTAGAAAAGTCTCTCCTTTCTACTCTTTCTGATTGCTCTGCAGACATAACTAATCTGTAAGAAATGTCCGGCAGACCTTCCAGCAGTTAGAACAGAAGCAAAGCTAAGAAACCTGCCATTCATTCCAGATATATGCCAAGTTATTTATTACCACCATTACCGTTTCCAAGAACTTTAATGCCAGTGTCCAAATATTAGCTGAACTCTCCTGAACTTTTGGTATTGCGCAAATGACTCTCGATAAATCATTAGAGTTACACACACATAGATGCTCTTAGCATTCACAGATACAGATGAAGGCATTTCAGTACAGTGTAACTTTTGGTCTTCCCCCCATTGGCTTGTCATTCCTATAGATCCTTATTTTTCTCCAAATTAAACTGTTTTGTAAGTTTAGCCTCGTCAAGTTGGCCTTGGAAATCGATGTGATGTTGCAGAGCCCTTGGGTTCGCGTAATAGTGAAATTGATTAAGGTGCAAATAAAAAGGTTTCACGGAGAAGGTGTCATTTAAATACATTGTAATTATCCTTTAATGTCTGTGAACATCATCCACAAAATCAAAGCATACCCTAGCCATCACTGAAGCTTGGATTACCCCCTCTGACACAGTTTCTCCCGCTGCTTTCTCTGCTGGGGGTCTCACATTCTCACACACACCCGACCTGGGGGTCACTACGGTGGTGGTGTTGGGATCCTACTGCCCTCAAGCTACTCATGCCAACTCATACCACCAGAACCATCCCTTACATTCTCTACATTTGAGGTCCACGCCATATGCCTCTTCCAACCTGTTCATCTTCGAGTAGCTGTCATTTACCGCCCCCCTGGTATGCCCTCCAAATTCCTTGACAATTTTGTTTCCTGGCTTCCTCATTTCCTCTCTTTTGACATTCCCTCCATTATCCTAGGTGATTTCAACATCCCTATAGATAACCCCACAAAATCACCTGCCTCTAAACTCCTTAACCTCACCTCTTCTCTTGGTCTCTCCCAGTGGACCTCCTCCCCCTCCCATGTGAGTGGAAGCTCACTGGATCTGGTCTTCACTCACCACTGTATTCCTTCTGATTTCTCCAACTCCCTGTTCCCCCTCTCTGACCATCACCTGCTCACTTTTAACCTATCTCTATCTGCTTCTCCATCTTTACCACCTAAGACTACCATCACTAAGCGTAACATTGAGGCTATTGACACCACTTCCCAATCTTCCCTGTTTGACTCGCTGCTCTCTCCTATTCTCTTTCCTGCCCTGAACAAGCTACTTCCCTATACAATGCATCCCTTACCTCTGCTCTTGACTCTGTCATCCCACCAACCACTATTCATTCTCGCAGATCCACACCTCAACCCTGGCACACCAAAATGCACCAGATATCTGCAAAAATGCTAACATACCGCTGAGCGACAGTGGAGGAAATCACGCTCTAAGGCCGACTTCCTCCACTACAAATTATGCTCTTATCCTAGTTTGCTGCCCTTACCCTCTCTAAGCAATCTGACTTTAAAAACCTCATCTCCTCCCAATCCTCAAATCCCCAGCGCCTCTTTGCCACTGTCAACTCGCTCCTCTTTCCACCCCCGCCTCAATTCCCCTCTTCACTTTCTGTTCTTGACTTTTCCACCTACTTCACATCCAAAATTGACTCCATTCATCAGGGCATAACATCCCACCAGAACCTGAGCAACCCCCCTCCTCCATTTCCCGACCTCCTCTCCTTCCCTCCTACCAACTCTGACATTTTTGTACCCTGTAACTGTAGAGAAAGTCATGGTCCTCATCCGGTCCTCACCCACCTCCCCACTTGACCCTATTTCCTCCTGCCTTCTCCACTTCCTCTCTTCTTCTGGCTGTTCCCATCTTGCCCATCTACTCAATCTCTCTCTCTCATCAGGCACTGTCCCTTCTGACTTCAAGCATGCACTTGTCTCCCCTATTCTTAAAAAAACCTACCCTTGATCCAACCAATCTCTTCAACTACCGACCCATCTCTCTTCTCCCTTTTGCCTCCAAACTCCTTGAACGTATTGTTTACAACCGCCTCACCATCTTTCTTTATTCCCACTCACTGCTTGACCCTTTCCAGTCTGGTTTTCATCCTCAGCACTCCACTGAAACTGGCTTTACGAAAGTCTGCAATGACCTCCTTGCTGCTAAATCCAGGGTCCACTACTCTCTGCTTAGTCTCCTTGACCTCTCTGCTGCTTTTGACACTGTAGACCACCCTCTCCTCCTGCAAATAATTTACACACTTGGTTTGCGTGATACTGCTCTCTCCTGGCTATCCTCCTACCTCTCTGACCTTTCCTTCTCTGTCTCCTCTCATGACTCCACCTCCCCCCACTTCCTCTACCAGTAGGTGTCCCCCAAGGTTCTATTCTTGGGCCTCTCCTTTTCTCTCTCTACACATCCTCATAAGGTGAGCTCATTAGCTCTTTTGACTTAAAATATCATCTCTACGCTGACGATACTCAAATCTACCTTTCCTCCCCTGACCTCTCCCCTGCTCTCCTCACTCGTATCTCCAACTGTCTCTCTGCTATCTCCTCCTGGATGTCCCAGCGCTTTCTTAAACTTAACAAGACTGAGCTGATCATCTTCCCTCCCTACCGCATAACCTCACCTCCCACAATCTCATTACCCATTGGTGGCACAACTATCTCCTCTACCCCCCAAGTGCGATGTCTTGGAGTAATCCTTGACTTCTCCCTCTCCTTCAAACCACACATTCAGTACCTCTCACAAACCTGCCATTTCCATCTCAAAAACATCTCGAGCGGAACCAGTATACATATACAATTGACACAAGAGAGGAAGAAACATTCTAGACAAATTTGTAAATTTTTTATATAAGCGCCAATCATTTACAAGGCAAAACCAACCTGGTTTTGCATTGTAAATGTTTGCTGCTTTAAAAAAAATCTACGCGTTCAGCTGGAATGTCAGAGCTCCCGCCGTCTCGCACTGCACCACATCCGGCACATTGTCCTGGGTCATCAGTCAGTCATTACTTAATCTTTTGGTTTCTCCCTCTCTAGTTATTTTATTACATAGGCATTTATTTGTCAGTTTATGCACAGTGATACAATAGATCATCAACACGATTACATAGTGTGCATTTACTTTTAATTTGCCCTGATGAAAGCATGTTCTATTTTATACTAAAGTGTCATTGCTACAGTTACTTTTTTTTGGGGGGGGGGGCGGTTACGGGATTGATAGCTGTAAAAGCTATGGGTGTGGATTGTTGCGTCGACGACAGTAACTAGGTCGACAGTCATTAGGTCGACCACTATTGGTCAACAGTTACTAGGTCGACACATGAAATAGGTCAACACGGTTATTAGGCCGACATGGAAAAAGGTCGACCTTTAAAGTTGGTGTTATTTTCTTCGTAAAGTGACGGGGAACCCCAATTAGTGCACCGTGTCCCCTCACATGACTTGCTTCCCTCGCCATGCTTCGGGCAAGGTGTCTCGCTCCACTACCGCTGCGCTTGGCACAGGTTACTATTCCCAATCATAGTCCACGTGGAACGTAAAGTATGAAAAAGTTCAAATTTTTTTTCCATTTAAACAAAACTTATGTCGACATTTTCATGTGTCGACCTTTGCCATGTTGACATAGTGACCATGTCGACCCAATGACCATGTCGGCCTAATGCATGTCGACTAATAGTGGTCGACCTAATGAGTGTCGACCTAAAGACCGGATACCAAAAGCTATACACTAAAAAAGAAAGTAATAATTTTCTGACGTTGTGAAATGGTTTTGCAAGCGTGGTACAGATCCACTTTTAATCATGTATTACTTTGTCTATGAAGAGTTTAGCAGAAGCCGCTTTGCTTTGTTTTCTTAAACTATTGTTCTATGGGGGTAATTCTGAGTTGATCGCAGCAGGAACTTAGTTACCAGTTGGGCAAAACCAAGGCCCTCATTCCGAGTTGATCGCTCGTTGCCGATTTTCGCAAAGGAGCGAATAAGGCAAAAATGCGCATGCGCATGGTACGCAGTGCGCATGCACTAAGTATTTTTGCAAAATACTTAGTACATTTACTCACGGACGAACGAAGAATTTTCATCGTTGAAGTGTTCGTTGTGTGATTGACAGGAAGTGGGTGTTTCTGGGCGGAAACTGGCCGTTTTCTGGGAGTGTGCGGAAAAACGCAGGCGTGCCAGGATAAAACGCAGGAGTGGCTGGAGAAACGGGGGAGTGGCTGGCCGAACGCAGGCCGTGTTTGTGACATCAAACCAGGAACGAAACGGGCTGAGCTGATCGCAGTGTAGGAGTAAGTCTGGAGCTACTCAGAAACTGCTAAGAAATTTCTATTCGCAATTCTGCTAATCTTTCGTTCGCTATTCTGCTAAACTAAGATACATTCCCAGAGGGCGGCGGCCTAGCGTGTGCAATGCTGCTCAAAGCAGCTAGCGAGCGATCAACTCGGAATGAGGGCCCATGTGCACTGCAGGGGGGGTAGATGTAACATGTGCAGAGAGAGTTAGATTTAGGTGGGGTGTATTCAAACTGAAATCTAAATTGCAGTGTAAAAATAAAGCAGCCAGCATTTACCCTGCACAGAAACAAAATAACCCACCCAAATCTAACTCTCTGCAAATGTTATATCTGCCCCCCCCCCCCCCCCCCCCACCACCTGCAGTGCACATGGGGGGTAATTCTGAGTTGATCGCAGCAGCAAGTTTGTTAGCAATTGGGCAAAACCATGTGCACTGCAGGGGGGGCAGATATAACATTTGCAGAGAGAGTTAGATTTGGGTGGGTTATTTTGTTTCTGTGCAGGGTAAATACTGGTTGCTTTATTTTTACACTGCAATTTAGATTTCAGTTTGAACACACCACACCCAAATCTAACTCTTTCTGCACATGTTATATCTGCCCCTCCTGCAGTCCAGATAGTTTTGGTCAACTACTAAAAAATTTCCTGCTGCGATCAACTTGGAATTACCCCCATAGTTTTGCCCAATTGCTAACAAACTTGCTGCTGCGATAAACTCAGAATTACCCCCTATGTCTGCCTAATTTTGGCTTCTTTCCCCCGTAACTAAGCTTTTGTTCTGACTATAACAGTTCTGTTCCCTGAAAGCGAAGGAAAGTGCATAAACCTCATATAGTCTGAGGATTGTCCGTAAACTTAAACCATAACATCTTAACACTTAACTATAATAAATAAAGACACGGAGACTTGAATTTGGCAGAAAATGTTAGCTATTTATTTAAATGAACCATTAATTGATGAATAATGAAACTAAAGTATGGTGGCCAGAAAGAACGGCTTAAACAACCCTATCCCATGAACAAAAACCTATCTTATAAAAAACTGATATAAACCTTCCAACAAACAATAGGTATCCGCTCAACCTCCATCTTGACTACCCACCCGTGAAGGTGATCAGGCTGCCCCAGTAAAGGTGGTCCAGCAGATGTAATACCAGTCAACGAAGGAGAGCGCACCTAAAAAAACAACCACCAAACGACCTCCAATCAACTCCTTTAATACAACAAAAGTTAACTTGCCGTTCTTTCCCGCCACAACAAAAACCATGACAACCCAGACCACGGAAATAGCCAACGCACACAACACAATAAAACAAACATAACCAGTAAGGAGGGAGGGTGGGACGATTACAGCAGAAGAGGCTGACCCAGCCCCTTTACCAGGCTTAAAAACCCTTTCCACCTACCCCCAACGTTCACTCCTATTGGCTAACAATAAACTCCCATAATGCCTTACCGTCCTGCCCCCCAGACTAGCTGAGGTTTAACCCACTCCTCTCCTATTCTGTCAATTCGTTCTCCTAAACCTCATATAGTCTGAGGATTGTCCGTAAACTTAAACCATAACATCTTAACACTTAACTATAATAAATAAAGACACGGAGACTTGAATTTGGCAGAAAATGTTAGCTATTTTTTTAAATGAACCATTAACTGATGAACAATTAAACTAAAGTATGGTGGCCAGAAAGAACGGCTAAAACAACCCTATCCCATGAACAAAAAACCTATCTTATAAAAAACTGACGTAAACCTTCCAACAAACAATAGGTATCCGCTCAACCTCCATCTTGACTACCCACCCGTGAAGGTGATGAGGCTGCCCCCGTGAAGGTGGTCCAGCAGATGTAATACCAGTCAACGAAGAGGAGCGCACCTAAAAAACCAACCACCAAACGACCTCCAATCAACTCCTTTAATACAACAAAAGTTAACTTGCCGTTCTTTCCCGCCAACAGAGAAGTTCTGCCCAACAGCAACTACGCTCCGCCACCATACCCCTAACCCAAAGAACCAACCACCGAAAACAGATCCTCAAGGAAAATACCTAGTCCCTGCCTAGTCAAATGAACCCCATCCGGTCTAAACAAGTAGAAGAACCGAAACTTGATCCGCTGGTGCCACACCACAGCACCGCCAAGAGCCACCACAAACGAAGCAACTGGGGAATTGACCTTCCGCCGAGAGGCATCGATCGCCCTACAGTCCGCAACTCCATGCCAACACAACCGCGGCACTATAAAGGACCAGACAAGTCTACAGCCCGGCAAAGCACCCGCAATCACCTGTAAGTCACGAACAATGGCCAATCTAAGATTCACTGTCTTCCTCTTACCCAGGTCGTTGCCACCTAAGTGTATCACCAACAATCTGGGAAGCCCAAAATGCTTAACCTGCTCCAAAAGGGTAACCTTCAGATCCTGCCACAACATCCCCCTAACTCCTATCCACCTCACGTTATCCGACCCAACAAAGCCAGGAGCCCCCTCCGAAGCCACCAACTCGGCTGCCCAAAAAACATAGGAGTGACCAATCACCCAAACACTAAACTCATCCTCTCGCCAACCTATAAGGGAAAAAACAGACAAACAATCGTGAATATACAAAGGAAAAAGGAAAGCAAAAACCCCAGACCAGAACAGGAACCAACTACAAGAACGAGGATCTGCCAAAAGAAAAATTGAACAGAGGACTATGAATTTCCTCTCGGACAAGCTTCAGGCCAATCGAAGCAACAAAAAGAAACAGAAGGAAAACTTAAAATAAGAAAAAGGGGAATTGGGGGGGGGGGGGTTGTTAGTGAGTGAAGGGGGGGGAGGGGGAGTATGGGGTCACACAGACTAACTCGGCTGGAGGTGAAACGTAAAACCTGCCGAGGAACTTGTAATTAGAAGTCAATTAGCTGAATTGAATGAATTAAGCCAAATCAGTTTGTCAGTTCAGGCAAAAAAATCGCAAAGCACTCCAGACCCCCACTGCCAGCAGTGGCGAGTAGCTAGCCATCCGAGTAGGGAGGACAGGGGAGACAAACAATATAAACAAACAAACTGAACCGAAACGTAGAAACAATTAACAAACAAAATGTTAGTAGAACAAACAACTCGCTCATGCAACAATGGGCCGAATGTAACGCTTATAAGCCGCCAACTTCCAGCGGCCCAAAGCCTTAATTTCATCCACTGCGCGCCCTGTAGCTGCTGCGGTAGTGGCGGCCCCAATTCTAAATGAATGCGAACCAAAATCCCAAGGGGAGAGGCCCAAACTGGACAGGCAGCACCGCATCATCCAAGTAAATTGGTATTTTGTCAATGGCAACCCATCATAGTGCAGAAGCCAAGACCCTTCTAACAAGGGCCTGACCTCCGCATACCGATTAGCCAATGCCACCGGACAACAGGCCCCATTACCTGAAGGTGCCAAAGTGATCCAATGACCTCTACCCATCTGATCAGTTTTGGAGCGGTGCAGCCTGCACAGCACAGACCCCACACCCACGACAACATCCGTGCGCCGCATAATGGCATCCGACTTTTTAGAAGCCTGCAACCAACTCAGAGACCCTAAACGCTCCATGGAAAGCCATGGAAAAAGCCAACTGAAATAAAAGTGTTTCAAAATGGGAGTCCGCCACCGCCTCCACCGCCCCCATGAGGGAAGAAAGCAGGGACGTATCAATAGGGCTCCGACTATCAGGAGGCACCGGCGCAGAGCGCGCCCAACCTTTAAGCGCCTTCGTCAGCAGGAAACTCTTCGTAAAATCTGGAACACCCTTCAACTTTGAATAAAAGGATATTCCAGCGAGGTATCGAGACACCACGGCTCTCGATCTACCCGTCACGAAGAGCTGCCAAATGAAGTCCAGAAACAATCCCTGAACCCTCTTACCTCTAGGCCCTTGGTCACGGGAAAAGTCTTCCCATTCCTTCCAGGCCTGACAGTATCCCGTGAGAGTGGATGGAGCCAAAGATAGCTCGGCCAGCCCTTCCAATCCGCCATGATGACCTGCCAAACATAAGAAGGGCAGGGCAAACCCGCTGAATAACCCGCTGGGCCAATAAACGAAACCTATCCCACTGCTCCCTGGACAATGTATCTGCGATCCCATTATCAACCCCGGGGACGTGCTGAGCCCGAAAAAGAATATTACATCGCATACAAGTCAGCACGAGTCGCGACAACACCTTTGGTTGTTAACCGCGTGCACGACCCCTAAATTATCGCAGCGAAAAAGAATACTGCGATCGCGAAGGTGCTTCCCCCAAACCTCCAAGGCCACCATGATGGGAAAGAGCTCCAGCAACAACAGGTCGCTGGTCAGCCCCTTCCGCGTCCAAGACTCGGGCCACAAAGCCGCGCACCAAGCCCCGTCGAGATAACAACCGAACCCCGATGAGCCCACCGCGTCCGTGAACAACTGCAGGTCGAAATTGTCAACGAGCGGGGCCATCCAGATCAGCACACCATTGAAATCCGCCAGAAACAAAACCCACACAGAGAGGTCTCTCCTAATCTCAGCCGATAAACGGACAAAATGGTGTGGCCTGGACACCCCAGCCGTGGACCGCTCCAACTTTCGACAAAAAACCCTGCCCACGGGAATCACCCGACAGGCACAGTTCAACAGCCCGAGGAGGGATTGAGCCTCCTGCAACGTCACCTTACGCCGCTCCAAGCACCGCGCTATGGACTCCAGAAGCCTCGCAACCTTGTCCCGAGGCAGCCGGCAAGCCCCTGCGACAGTATCAATCTCGATACCCAAAAAGGACAAACAGGAGAGAGGCCCCTCCATCTTGTCCTCGGCCACAGGAACGTCAAAATGCCCCAACAAGGCACGCAGTGAAAACAACAGGAAACCACAGCGAGGAGAATGCGCGGGCCCCATACACAAAAAGTCGTCAAGGTAATGTGCGATACCGCTACCTCGGCAAGAAAACTCCACACACCAATGTAAAAAGGTGCTGAACTTTTCGAAAAAGGCACACGAAACGGAACACCCCATAGGCAGACACTTGTCTTAAAAGTATTCCTCCCCGACGCGGAAACCCATGAATCGAAACGACTCCGGGTGCAAAGGGAGCAAGCAAAAGGCCAATTCAACATCAAGCTTAGCCATGAGGGCCCCAGGGCCGCAGCCCCGTACCATGCCCAGGGCATCTTCGAAAGACTGATAAACCACCGAACAACACTCCAGTGGAATTGCATCGTTAACTGAGGACCCCGATGGATAAGACAAATGCTGAATGAGCCGGAACTTACCCGGGGACTTTTTGGGCACGACCCCCACCGGGGAAATAATCAAATCCTTGATAGGCGGCAGCGCAAAGGGGCCCGCCATTCTCCCCAGGCGAACCTCCTGCTCGACCTTTTCCCGAAGCACGTCGGGGAAATCCCGAGCAGGCTGCAGGTTCCTGGCGGCCCGAACTAAAACTTCCCCCTCCACCGGCAAACGAAAACCCGACGCAAAACCATCATGTGGAAATTTAGCGTCGTCTCTGTTTGGGTACCACCCCAACCATTTGAGCATGGCCCCCAAACGAACCGGGGACGGCGCCCTAACTAGCGGCAACCCCCCATCTGGTTTTCCGGCCATGCCCCCGGCTGCCTTAGCTCCCGGCCGCCCCGCGCGAAAGCAATTGGAAGCTGGGTGTGATCCATTACATCGCAAGCAAAGGTGTCGAAAACGGGTTCACTACGGGTGGCCGGCGGTCGGGCTCCCGGCGACCAGCATCCCGGCGCCGGGAGCCCGACCGCCGGCTTACCGACAGCTTGGCGAGCGCAAATGAGCCCCTTGCGGGCTCGCTGCGCTCGCCACGCTACGGGCACGGTGGCGCGCTACGCGCGCCACACTATTTTATTCTCCCTCTATGGGGGTCGTGGACCCCCACGAGGGAAAATAAGTGTCGGTAAGCCGGCGGTCGGGCTCCCGGCGCCGGTATACTGAGCGCCGGGAGCCCGACCGCCGGCAAACAGAAGACCACCCGTCGAAAACGACACCGTTGACCGAGGGGGCACGCGGAATTGTTGAACGCGAAGCACTTCCCCTTTGCCGGCGCCTGCTGCGCAGAACGGGCCGCACTCCAAAGGCGGCGCTGCGCAGCCTCAAAGGCGGGCCGGGACTGATTCCCCACCGCGGTCTGAGCCACGGACCCCACTTTCGCCACCATTTTCATATCCTGCGCCCGTGTGACCCGAAGCCATACCTCCACATCTTTGCACCCGAAGTCAATGATGTGCAGGCAATCGTGCTTCGGACGGAACTGCTTGTCATAATGCAGCCACGTATCATCCTTACACTGACGCTGCATGTCATGCACGAGGTGAATGTACCTGATGACGTTGATGTGCTCATCAGGGCGATCCTTCAAGTAGCATGCCGCGAACACGCAGAAACCCGCCAACCAATTGTCGTAAGAACTAAAGGCCTCCGCCCCGATACCGCCCTTCGCAAGCGCTTCCTTACCTTCCCTCTTGGTGTCCTCCGTCAATGTGAAAAGGTCGACGTATTCCCCCCGCCTAATCTTCTTCCTGCAACTCTCACGCAACCCCCGCAACACCGCCGTGTAATCGCACCTCCTCTCCCTACGGGAACTACTACCACTCTTCCTAGACCGCTTATCCCGGTGCCGCGCCTCACGCCGCGCGTACTTGCAAGCCCTCTTTTTAGCCTTCGTGGAGCTACTAGCTGCCAACTGCAACGAGGAAGAAGACCTACTGGACCTACTGCCGGAAGAGGAAGAAGAAGACCCACTAAACACAGCAACTGTATCGGTGTCCCACTCACCGGTTGGCCCGCTTCCTGAAGGCGAAACGTCCGCCACGACCGGCTCCTCTTCCCGATCGTCACCCGCATCTGAATCTGAAAAAGAAGGGAAAGCCGCCACGGGTGCCGAAGCCCCCCCCGGCGGGGATGAAAGCAGACGCCCCTGCGGGCGATGGGGAAGCGCCACCCAGCAACGCAGCAGCGGAGCCCATAGCACGACACGCCTGGAGAAAACTGCGCCATGGCAGGGCCAGAAGCACCAGGGAGAACGGCCGCGTCGTCCGAAGCGGGAACCACGGAAATGCCACCTGGGGACAAAGCCGTCAAAAACGGCGCAAGCGCCGCCGTCATTGCCGACATTGCTGCCGCAGAAGGATCCGGAGCCACAGCCGCAGCCCCAATGGTCCCCCCGCTCCCCGGGTCCGCAGCAGAGATGGCCCTCTCGTCGCTGCCGTGCCGTCCCGGTCGACCCCGACTAGGACCGATGCCAGACGGCATCCGCAGACCCGCAATCTCCTGCGTTGCGCCAGCTGCCCTCTCACTGCCCCGGCCCCCACTGGCCCCGCCCACCTGGGGAACCGGATGGCCACCGTTCCCAGATCACACCTCCCCTCTCTGGCCCCGCACTGTGATGACAGAAGCATCCTGGGAGCCCCGCCCGCTGGAACGGGTAGAGCTCCCAGGAAGCACGAGCACCAGACGCGCACGCGAAACAGGAGCCGCCTGGTAGGGGCAGCCAGTGGATGAGCCACTAGCTGCAACCCTAAACACAACCCCCTCATCATCTGGGGACCCCGGAGCGACTCTCAGCGGCGGAGGGTGCGGGGACCGCGCGCGTCCCCGAGCCGCTGCAGCCGGAGAGGGATTCCCGCCAGCGGGCAACCCTGCTGGCTTTCCCAACCGCCCGATCTCTTCCTCCGCCGCCCAGCGCCCCGACCCTTACCAGCCGCCGCCGCGTCGGGAGAATCCCCCGGCGCCCGCGGCTCAGCCAGCGCGGGACCGGACGCACGCGCCGCCGGGCTTGCCCGCGGACGGGCACCCGCAGCAGCGCCAGGAGACTGAGCCCCGGCCGTGAGCGCAGCGCTCAGGCCCGGGGGCCCGAGACGGAGAGGAGGGAGCAGTAGCACAACGTGCAGGGGCACCAGCAGAGCGGCGGGGACGGGACATGGCGGCCAGCACGAAATAACCAGGAGGCAATGGGCAACAGAAAGGGGGACACAAGGTGGGCACAATATAAAATGCACCCAGGCCAGGCAAGTGAGTAAAAGCAATAAGGGGCAAGCAGCACAAACACAGGAGAAAGGGGGGTGAAGAGCACTCACCCCTACCACGATTACAGCAGAAGAGGCTGACCCAGCCCCTTGACCAGGCTTAAAAACCCTTTACACCTACCCCCAACGTTCACTCCTATTGGCTAACAATAAACTCCCATAATGCCTTACCGTCCTGCCCCCCAGACTAGCTGAGGTTTAACCCACTCCTCTCCTATTCTGTCAATTTGTTCTCCTTCTGAATTCACGAATGCTTGGGGGAGATCCCTTATCTACACGTACAGTTTCCTTTACCAATATAATGATTTCCGCACCGCTTTGAGAAATATATTACACAGTTGATGATCTTTCTGAGGATGAATAAGGATTTAAGGATCTGAGCGTTGTTGTGAAAATCTATTTTGTATAGAGATTGCGTTCCTGTCTAAGATGGACTAACGTGACATACAGCTTTAGAAACAAAAAACTATAAGAGCTACTGTAAAT
Organism: Pseudophryne corroboree; assembly: GCF_028390025.1. Taxonomy (NCBI): domain Eukaryota; kingdom Metazoa; phylum Chordata; class Amphibia; order Anura; family Myobatrachidae; genus Pseudophryne; species Pseudophryne corroboree. Next base: position 358,004,455 of record NC_086454.1, on the reverse strand, counting down.
TGTTGTTTTCCAACACGCAAAATAAATCAATTGTGACTTCTGCTGCAGTATGGCACCTGGAATCACTGTCGTAGCAGATACATATTGTAATTCAGCTGTTGCCAATAATGACGGCGTGAACGAGGTAATGTCAACTAGCTATGATTATTGCTTTCACAAGCAGATGGATGGGGGGGGTGCTGCCGCATACTGTACGCTAGCGCCTAGTTTCCCCTCGTGGAAAGGACATTTCCCATAATGCACTGGGTCCACGTCACCAATATTTGGAATAGTAACCTGTGGCAAGTGGAGCGGAGCGAGACACCGAGCTTGAAGCGTGGCGAGTGAAGCGAGCCCGGGAGGGTACAATAGTGCATAGACAAAACTAAATACCTTAAAACTAACGGAGAATGGATAAAACATTCACGTGCTGTAAGGGCAATTGAGAACTTCCGCCCTCTTCTGCTGTCACTTCCTGGTCCTTGTCATAAAGGGAAAATAGACACAACCCATACGGTACTTGGAATAAGTGCAAAGATCTGCATGTATTGACTATTTAGGTGCATGTTAGCGAACGCGCTTGTTGCTGACCTGAGTGCATAATTAAACCCAAGGTATTCATTTTTCAAGACTAGTTACACGCTAACCTATAAAATACATTGCCATATTACCTGTGATCTGGTATCTAGGAAAACCTGGACCAGATTGACAGCGGGGCACATGGAGCTACAGCGCAAGCCCTCCATATAAGAAAAGGCCCATCACCATGGTACCATGATAATGAACAGCTGACTAGCTGGCCACACAGACACCCATACATAATAAGGGATCCATTTATCAACGAGTGATAAATCTCATTGTGTATTATAAAACCCGTTGCATATGATAAATGGTGCTCCAGTCAAACAGCTGCCAACTGTCATTTTTCAAACACATAACAGTTAGGAGCTGAATATATGACAGTTGGGAGGTGATTGGCTGGAGCGCCATTTCTCATTCACAGTGAGTTTTATCAGTCATTGATAAATGAGCCTTCAAGTATTAAAACTGGAATCTAGTTTTCTTACAAAATGATGAAATGCTTCTATATTTATGTTTTTATAGAGACATCAATGATAAAACAGGAAAAAAGACTGGTAACGAAAAAGTCTTACTCTTAAACCTACTTACGCCATAACGCCCAACATTTACAAAGTGTAATTAGGTCAAAATAGACCCCGATTCACAAATAATATGCCCTAACACCACCCCCCTTAGTCCAGAAACACCCACTTTTTGCAGAATTGCAACTTTCCGGCACAATTTGGGACACTTGGGAGGTATGGCCAAGCACAGTGGGGTAACTATTATAGATGCAGGCGGAATGCCTACTACCCTACTGGGAGGTGCCCAACAATATCTGGTCACCCATCTAAGGGGATGCAGTCAATTTATCTCCACTCAAAATCCCGACGGTCGAAATCCCGACAGCAATTGACCGACGGTCAAAATCCCGACAAGTTCAAAATTCCGACATGGACAAAATACCGACATTTAAAATACTGACATGGTCAAAATACCGACATGTAAAATGCTGACAGGTCAAAATGCAGACATGAGTTTTTCATGATTTTTTCATTAAAACCGACTTCTTCATACTTTAACATCCCAGTGGACCTGGGGAACATAATAGTGTGCCGGGCGCAGCGAGGCACCGTGCCCGACGCATGGCGAGCGCAGTGAGCCATGCGAGGGAACATGGTACACTCATATGGTGTCCATGTCGACCTATGTCGACAAGCACACAAAAAACACTGAAAAACGCATGTAGGTATTTTGACCTGTCGGCATTTTACATGTCGGGATTTTGACCTTGTCGGGATTTTAAATGTCGGTATTTTGTCCTTGTCGGGATTTTGACCTTGTCGGGATTTTGACCGTCGGTCAATTGCTGTCAGGATTTTGATTGGAGGTATTTCATACCGATCCCCTTCTAAGACCCCACTCTGCTGTTCAGGCTGGTTCAGCATTGCCAGACCCTTCCCCAAATCTTTTTATGGGGTCTGGCAATGCAGTGCCTAATCTCTGGTCAATCACAGCTTAAAAACGATTTTTTTCCCCCTATATTTTTGATATTAGCCTACAGATATCAGATTTTTGTTTAGTCTAGAGATGAGCGCCTGAAATTTTTCGGGTTTTGTGTTTTGGTTTTGGGTTCGGTTCCGCGGCCGTGTTTTGGGTTCGAACGCGTTTTGGCAAAACCTCACCGAATTTTTTTTGTCGGATTCGGGTGTGTTTTGGATTCGGGTGTTTTTTTCAAAAAACACTAAAAAACAGCTTAAATCATAGAATTTGGGGGTCATTTTGATCCCAAAGTATTATTAACCTCAAAAACCATAATTTACACTCATTTTCAGTCTATTCTGAATACCTCACACCTCACAATATTATTTTTAGTCCTAAAATTTGCACCGAGGTCGCTGTGTGAGTAAGATAAGCGACCCTAGTGGCCGACACAAACACCGGGCCCATCTAGGAGTGGCACTGCAGTGTCACGCAGGATGTCCCTTCCAAAAAACCCTCCCCAAACAGCACATGACGCAAAGAAAAAAAGAGGCGCAATGAGGTAGCTGTGTGAGTAAGATTAGCGACCCTAGTGGCCGACACAAACACCGGGCCCATCTAGGAGTGGCACTGCAGTGTCACGCAGGATGGCCCTTCCAAAAAACCCTCCCCAAACAGCACATGACGCAAAGAAAAAAAGAGGCGCAATGAGGTAGCTGACTGTGTGAGTAAGATTAGCGACCCTAGTGGCCGACACAAACACCGGGCACATCTAGGAGTGGCACTGCAGTGTCACGCAGGATGTCCCTTCCAAAAAACCCTCCCCAAACAGCACATGACGCAAAGAAAAAAAGAGGCGCAATGAGGTAGCTGTGTGAGTAAGATTAGCGACCCTAGTGGCCGACACAAACACCGGGCCCATCTAGGAGTGGCACTGCAGTGTCACGCAGGGTGTCCCTTCCAAAAAACCCACCCCAATCAGCACATGATGCAAAGAAAAAGAAAAGAAAAAAGAGGTGCAAGATGGAATTATCCTTGGGCCCTCCCACCCACCCTTATGTTGTATAAACAAAACAGGACATGCACACTTTAACCAACCCATCATTTCAGTGACAGGGTCTGCCACACGACTGTGACTGATATGACGGGTTGGTTTGGACCCCCCCCAAAAAAGAAGCAATTAATCTCTCCTTGCACAAACTGGCTCTACAGAGGCAAGATGTCCACCTCATCTTCACCCTCCGATATATCACCGTGTACATCCCCCTCCTCACAGATTATCAATTCGTCCCCACTGGAATCCACCATCTCAGCTCCCTGTGTACTTTGTGGAGGCAATTGCTGCTGGTCAATGTCTCCGCGGAGGAATTGATTATAATTCATTTTAATGAACATCATCTTCTCCACATTTTCTGGATGTAACCTCGTACGCCGATTGCTGACAAGGTGAGCGGCGGCACTAAACACTCTTTCGGAGTACACACTTGTGGGAGGGCAACTTAGGTAGAATAAAGCCAGTTTGTGCAAGGGCCTCCAAATTGCCTCTTTTTCCTGCCAGTATAAGTACGGACTGTGTGACGTGCCTACTTGGATGCGGTCACTCATATAATCCTCCACCATTCTATCAATGTTGAGAGAATCATATGCAGTGACAGTAGACGACATGTCCGTAATCGTTGTCAGGTCCTTCAGTCCGGACCAGATGTCAGCATCAGCAGTCGCTCCAGACTGCCCTGCATCACCGCCAGCGGGTGGGCTCGGAATTCTGAGCCTTTTCCTCGCACCCCCAGTTGCGGGAGAATGTGAAGGAGGAGATGTTGACAGGTCGCGTTCCGCTTGACTTGACAATTTTGTCACCAGCAGGTCTTTCAACCCCAGCAGACCTGTGTCTGCCGGAAAGAGAGATCCAAGGTAGGCTTTAAATCTAGGATCGAGCACGGTGGCCAAAATGTAGTGCTCTGATTTCAACAGATTGACCACCCGTGAATCCTTGTTAAGCGAATTAAGGGCTGCATCCACAAGTCCCACATGCCTAGCGGAATCGCTCCGTGTTAGCTCCTCCTTCAATGCCTCCAGCTTCTTCTGCAAAAGCCTGATGAGGGGAATGACCTGACTCAGGCTGGCAGTGTCTGAACTGACTTCACGTGTGGCAAGTTCAAAGGGCATCAGAACCTTGCACAACGTTGAAATCATTCTCCACTGCACTTGAGACAGGTGCATTCCACCTACTATATCGTGCTCAATTGTATAGGCTTGAATGGCCTTTTGCTGCTCCTCCAACCTCTGAAGCATATAGAGGGTTGAATTCCACCTCGTTACCACTTCTTGCTTCAGATGATGGCAGGGCAGGTTCAGTAGTTTTTGGTGGTGCTCCAGTTTTCTGTACGTGGTGCCTGTACGCCGAAAGTGTCCCGCAATTCTTCTGGCCACCGACAGCATCTCTTGCACGGCCCTGTCGTTTTTTAAAAAATTCTGCACCACCAAATTCAAGGTATGTGCAAAACATGGGACGTGCTGGAATTGGCCCAGATTTAATGCACACACAATATTGCTGGCGTTGTCCGATGCCACAAATCCACAGGAGAGTCCAATTGGGGTAAGCCATTCCGCGATGATCTTCCTCAGTTGCCGTAAGAGGTTTTCAGCTGTGTGCGTATTCTGGAAAGCGGTGATACAAAGCGTAGCCTGCCTAGGAAAGAGTTGGCGTTTGCGAGATGCTGCTACTGGTGCCGCCGCTGCTGTTCTTGCGGCGGGAGTCCATACATCTACCCAGTGGGCTGTCACAGTCATATAGTCCTGACCCTGCCCTGCTCCACTTGTCCACATGTCCGTGGTTAAGTGGACATTGGGTACAGCTGCATTTTTTAGGACACTGGTGACTCTTTTTCTGAGGTCTGTGTACATTTTCGGTATCGCCTGCCTAGAGAAATGGAACCTAGATGGTATTTGGTACCGGGGACACAGTACCTCCAACAAGTCTCTAGTTGGCTCTGCAGTAATGATGGATACCGGAACCACGTTTCTCACCACCCAGGATGCCAAGGCCTCAGTTATCCGCTTTGCAGTAGGATGACTGCTGTGATATTTCATCTTCCTCGCAAAGGACTGTTGAACAGTCAATTGCTTACTGGAAGTAGTACAAGTGGGCTTACGACTTCCCCTCTGGGATGACCATCGACTCCCAGCGGCAACAACAGCAGCGCCAGCAGCAGTAGGCGTTACACGCAAGGATGCATCGGAGGAATCCCAGGCAGGAGAGGACTCGTCAGACTTGCCAGTGACATGGCCTGCAGGACTATTGGCATTCCTGGGGAAGGAGGAAATTGACACTGAGGGAGTTGGTGGGGTGGTTTGCGTGAGCTTGGTTACAAGAGGAAGGGATTTACTGGTCAGTGGACTGCTTCCGCTGTCACCCAAAGTTTTTGAACTTGTCACTGACTTATTATGAATGCGCTGCAGGTGACGTATAAGGGAGGATGTTCCGAGGTGGTTAACGTCCTTACCCCTACTTATTACAGCTTGACAAAGGGAACACACGGCTTGACACCTGTTGTCCGCATTTCTGGTGAAATACCTCCACACCGAAGAGCTGATTTTTTTGGTATTTTCACCTGGCATGTCAACGGCCATATTCCTCCCACGGACAACAGGTGTCTCCCCGGGTGCCTGACTTAAACAAACCACCTCACCATCAGAATCCTCCTGGTCAATTTCCTCCCCAGCGCCAGCAACACCCATATCCTCCTCATCCTGGTGTACTTCAACACTGACATCTTCAATCTGACTATCAGGAACTGGACTGCGGGTGCTCCTTCCAGCACTTGCAGGGGGCATGCAAATAGTGGAAGGCGCATGCTCTTCACGTCCAGTGTTGGGAAGGTCAGGCATCGCAAACGACACAATTGGACTCTCCTTGTGGATTTGGGATTTCAAAGAACGCACAGTTCTTTGCGGTGCTTTTGCCAGCTTGAGTCTTTTCAGTTTTCTAGCGAGAGGCTGAGTGCTTCCATCCTCATGTGAAGCTGAACCACTAGCCATGAACATAGGCCAGGGCCTCAGCCGTTCCTTGCCACTCCGTGTGGTAAATGGCATATTGGCAAGTTTACGCTTCTCCTCCGACAATTTTATTTTAGGTTTTGGAGTCCTTTTTTTTCTGATATTTGGTGTTTTGGATTTGACATGCTCTGTACTATGACATTGGGCATCGGCCTTGGCAGACGACGTTGCTGGCATTTCATCGTCTCGGCCATGACTAGTGGCAGCAGCTTCAGCACGAGGTGGAAGTGGATCTTGATCTTTCCCTAATTTTGGAACCTCAACTTTTTTGTTCTCCATATTTTATAGGCAGAACTAAAAGGCACCTCAGGTAAACAATGGAGATGGATGGATTGGATACTAGTATACAATTATGGACGGACTGCCACGGTTAGGTGGTATAAAAAAACCACGGTTAGGTGGTATATATTATAATAATAATACAATTATGGATGGACGGACTGCCTGCCGACTGCCGACACAGAGGTAGCCACAGCCGTGAACTACCGCACTGTACACTGGTTGATAAAGAGATAGTAGTATACTCGTAACAATTAGGATGACACTATGACGGTATAAAGAATGAAAAAAAAACCACGGTTAGGTGGTAGGTATATAATAATAAATAATACAATTCTGGTCGGACGGACTGCCTGCCGTGTGCCGACACAGAGGTAGCCACAGCCGTGAACTACCGCACTGTACACTGGTTGATAAAGAGATAGTAGTATACTCGTAACAATTAGGATGACACTATGACGGTATAAAGAATGAAAAAAAAAACCACGGTTAGGTGGTAGGTATATAATAATAAATAATACAATTCTGGTCGGACGGACTGCCTGCCGTGTGCCGACACAGAGGTAGCCACAGCCGTGAACTACCGCACTGTACACTGGTTGATAAAGAGATAGTAGTATACTCGTAACAATTAGGATGACACTATGACGGTATAAAGAATGAAAAAAAAACCACGGTTAGGTGGTAGGTATATAATAATAAATAATACAATTCTGGTCGGACGGACTGCCTGCCGTGTGCCGACACAGAGGTAGCCACAGCCGTGAACTACCGCACTGTACACTGGTTGATAAAGAGATAGTAGTATACTCGTAACAATTAGGATGACACTATGACGGTATAAAGAATGAAAAAAAAAACCACGGTTAGGTGGTAGGTATATAATAATAAATAATACAATTCTGGTCGGACGGACTGCCTGCCGTGTGCCGACACAGAGGTAGCCACAGCCGTGAACTACCGCACTGTACACTGGTTGATAAAGAGATAGTAGTATACTCGTAACAATTAGGATGACACTATGACGGTATAAAGAATGAAAAAAAAACCACGGTTAGGTGGTAGGTATATAATAATAAATAATACAATTCTGGTCGGACGGACTGCCTGCCGTGTGCCGACACAGAGGTAGCCACAGCCGTGAACTACCGCACTGTACACTGGTTGATAAAGAGATAGTAGTATACTCGTAACAATTAGGATGACACTATGACGGTATAAAGAATGAAAAAAAAACCACGGTTAGGTGGTAGGTATATAATAATAAATAATACAATTCTGGTCGGACGGACTGCCTGCCGTGTGCCGACACAGAGGTAGCCACAGCCGTGAACTACCGCACTGTACACTGGTTGATAAAGAGATAGTAGTATACTCGTAACAATTAGGATGACACTATGACGGTATAAAGAATGAAAAAAAAACCACGGTTAGGTGGTAGGTATATAATAATAAATAATACAATTCTGGTCGGACGGACTGCCTGCCGTGTGCCGACACAGAGGTAGCCACAGCCGTGAACTACCGCACTGTACACTGGTTGATAAAGAGATAGTAGTATACTCGTAACAATTAGGATGACACTATGACGGTATAAAGAATGAAAAAAAAAACCACGGTTAGGTGGTAGGTATATAATAATAAATAATACAATTCTGGTCGGACGGACTGCCTGCCGTGTGCCGACACAGAGGTAGCCACAGCCGTGAACTACCGCACTGTACACTGGTTGATAAAGAGATAGTAGTATACTCGTAACAATTAGGATGACACTATGACGGTATAAAGAATGAAAAAAAAAACCACGGTTAGGTGGTAGGTATATAATAATAAATAATACAATTCTGGTCGGACGGACTGCCTGCCGTGTGCCGACACAGAGGTAGCCACAGCCGTGAACTACCGCACTGTACACTGGTTGATAAAGAGATAGTAGTATACTCGTAACAATTAGGATGACACTATGACGGTATAAAGAATGAAAAAAAAACCACGGTTAGGTGGTAGGTATATAATAATAAATAATACAATTCTGGTCGGACGGACTGCCTGCCGTGTGCCGACACAGAGGTAGCCACAGCCGTGAACTACCGCACTGTACACTGGTTGATAAAGAGATAGTAGTATACTCGTAACAATTAGGATGACACTATGACGGTATAAAGAATGAAAAAAAAACCACGGTTAGGTGGTAGGTATATAATAATAAATAATACAATTCTGGTCGGACGGACTGCCTGCCGTGTGCCGACACAGAGGTAGCCACAGCCGTGAACTACCGCACTGTACTGTGTCTGCTGCTAATATAGACTGGTTGATATTTAAAGAGATATTAGTAGTATACAACAATACTATACTGGTGGTCAGGCACTGGTCACCACTCCTGCAGCAAAAGTGTGCACTGTTAATTAATATAATTGTACTCCTGGCTCCTGCTAACAACCTGCAGTGCTCCCCAGTCTCCCCCACAATTAATTATAAGCTTTTAATTTATACATTGATGACTGTGCAGCACACTGGGCTGAGCTGAGTGCACACAGACTGAGTCACACTGTGTGACTGACTGTGCTGTGTATCGTTTTTTTTTTCAGGCAGAGAACGGATATAGCAGAGAGAAGTGAACGGATATATTATATTAAATAAAAGTTAACTAGCAACTGCACTGGTCACTGACTGTGGTAAACTAACTCTGTCTGCGACTCTGCACAATCTCTCTCTCTCTATCTAATCTATCTCTATTCTAATGGAGAGGACGCCAGACACGTCCTCTCCCTATCAATCTCAATGCACGAGTGAAAATGGCGGCGACGCGCGGCTCCTTATATAGAATCCGAGTCTCGCGATAGAATCCGAGCCTCGCGAGAATCCGACAGCGTCATGATGACGTTCGGGCGCGCTCGGGTTAACCGAGCAAGGCGGGAAGATCCGAGTCGCTCGGACCCGTGAAAAAAAACATGAAGTTCGGGCGGGTTCGGATTCCGAGGAACCGAACCCGCTCATCTCTAGTTTAGTCCCTTTCATTTAGCTGAGGATTCAGGATGTTGTGGAAGATTGAACTGCGAGACTTCTCATTAAGAAGCATTTCGCTACAACCCCCGAGGAAATATCTCCACTTTGTCAACAGGGTATATAGAAGCGGAGAAGTGCTGTGAATGTATGAGGAGTCTGAACGCAATGTGCTTTAAGAAACCACGTTGTGCCATTCCCAGAATAAACTAAAATGCATTTCCAGACTTTTGTGTAACTGTTGTTTTGTTTCTCCTCGCATTAATATAGCACTTCATCTGTTTACTGGAAATGTTTCCATGCCTGAAGGTGTCTCTGCGAATAAAATGCAGGAATGATGGATCCAAAAAAGCTCCTGAAGTCTTGTTAAAGATTAGCTTATGCAAGTGAAGTGCTGCCTCGCTCATTACAGGTAATTCCGACGCAGCGTGGATCAGGTGTAATGGTACAGGTTCCTTTATAAATAATACAGCAATCAACTCAATGTATTATTTAATACAATTTTACAAATAAAACTAATGTGCCGTACTGAAAGTATATGATTTATAGCTAAGTATGAGAAACACGTGATCTGTTGAACGCAGAGGATTGTAAGGGATGCAAATTAAATAAAATGTGTTTGATTAATAGTTTCTAATAAAGGGAAATATATACATTGGACGTGTATTATTTATGACGGCGCCATTTGTGGAATTTTTTCCCTTAGACCTTTAACTGGAGAATGAAGTCAAATTTGCATCCATCCAAGATCTCTCTCTAATCCTTGCCAATATGCATGACTTGTTTGCATGTAATCCCCACACAATTCTCACCATCATGGACCTGGTCCATCCCTTTCCATTCTGGTCTCTCCTACGGTAACCTCTGCTCTTCTGTTTAGTCACCTCCCACTCACCGACTATCACTTTTCCAAGACATCTCTGATCTTGTGCATTCCAATCGCAGCGACACCTTTGTACGTACACTCTGTAACACGTGCGCTGCAGGAGTTTTCAGGGATTTTTGTGCATGCGAAATAGCAAAAATCGCTCAACTCCATGGACATTTGCATAGCGTGCGGCTCTGATTAAGGCTCTTAAAGACTAATTAAATCTGTTCTACTTTCCACTTTTGCATAGCTATCATTTATCCCCTCCTGGGCCAGACTCCTAAATCCTTAGGATTACTGCAGACTGTGCCCCTATAGGCACAGGATAATAGCCATTCTAAATCTGGGTTATCTGGAGGCCAAGTCAACACCTTGAACTCTTTGTCATGTTCCTTCAATCACTCCTGAACAATGGTTGCAGTGCTAGAAGAGGCCACTGCCATCAGAGAATACCCTTACCATGAAGAAGTGTACTTGTTCTGCACCAATGTATAGGTTAGTGGTATGTCTCAAAGTAACATCCATATGGATGGCTGGACCTATGGTTTCCAAGCAGAACTTTGCACAGAGCATCACTCTACCTCCGTTGGCTTGCCTTCTTCCTATAGTGCATCCTAGTCCCATCTCTTCCCAAAGAAAATGATGCACATGCACCCTCCACGTAATGTAGTAGTAAACATAATTCATCAGACCAGGCCACATTCTTCCATTGCTCCATGTTCCAGTTCTGATGCTCACATGCCAATTGTAGGCACCTTCAGTGGTGGACAGAGGTCAACATAGTTACTCTGACCGGTCCGCATGCCTTATAAGCAGCAAGCTGTGATGCACTGTGTGTTCTAATGCCTTTATGTCAAAGCCAGCATTATGTTTTTCAGCATTTTATGATACAGTAGCTCCTCTGTGGGACCGGATCAATAAGCCTTGGGCACCAATAATCCTGTTGCCGGTTCACTGGTTGTCCTTCCTTGGACATGTTTGGTAGGTACTAATCACTGCATATTGGTAACAGCCCACGAGAAACTTACCACTTTGGAGATGCTCTAACCCAGTCATCTAGCATCACAATTTGGCCCTTGTCAAGGTCGCTCAGATCCTTAGACTTGTCCATTTTTCCTGCTTCCAACACTTCAACTTCAAGATCTGAGTGTTCAGTTGCTGCCTAATATATCCCATTGACGGATACCATTGTAACAAGATAATCAATGTTATTCACTCCACCTGTCAGTGGTTTTAATGTTATGGCTGATGGGAACTGTACATTGTCATCTGTCATAACATAACAAAAAACTAATTTTGGTGACAACTGCGCTCACCAGCATGATCCTATCTATTGTCATCAGCAGCCATTCTCTCCTCTGCTGCCACAGTCTACTTTCTCTGCATCATCCTTGATCTAACCCTCTCCTCTCCCCTCATCCAGTCACTCTCATTACCCAGAGGTGGCCCCCACATTCGTAACATAGCCACTAGAATATGTTCTGTTCTCACCCTTGAATTCACAAAAACCCTTATCATTTCCCTCCTCAACTATTGCTATCTCCTTCTTTCTGGAAATCCTCTTACCCCACTATTCCTGCTCCAATCAGCCCTAAACACCACTGACAAATCCAGTAGGCTCCTGTAGATTGCGAGCTCCTGAATGGCTCCGCAAAATGTAATACCATACCGTGTTTGTAAATACCATAGAGAAACACATGATGCAAAGTCTGCAAATTGAGAATGTCCCGCAAAAATCAAGCCTTCTAAATAACAAAGTGGAAAAGTTGCACACAGCTACCAATCAGATTCTAGTTAACATTTATCTAGTACATTCTATAAAATGATAGCTACAGATGGAGCCTCCCTCATTGCTGCAGTTTCTCCGCCTAAACGGAATAAGTTGCTCCTTAGCTATAACTCAGGTTGTTGAGGTGTTGCGCGGAGAGGAGCGTTGAGGTGCAACAACACACACAGCATGCAATACACATCTTCACCACTGGGTGGCTAATGCTCCACTAATCCAGTACTGTAGAGGAGATATCGATGGATGGATATACAGTACAGTACAGTAATTGTACTGTAATAGTGTACTCTTATGGCCTAATTCAGGTTGGATCGCAGTGTGCGATCCAACTGCAAATATTAAGAAAAAGATGCAGGTGCATGCATAGCTCCCGTCCTGCACATGTGCCCGCACTTTCTGCAGGGGAGGGTACACAAAATTCGATCATCTCTGCCTGTCAATCAAGCAGAGGCGGTCGCGGGGCAGGGGTGGCAACGCTCCATTTCCAGGGTGGGGATGGAGCGTTGCGGGGCAGCACAAATGGGGGGCAGAGGTGGACAAACGGGGGGTGTCAGGGCATGATGACAGCGGCTGTGTGATGTCACACGCAGCCACCGCAATCGAGAACATGGCCATCCTTAGTGATGTGTTCACATTTCTGCTTGTTCAACGGGGGGAGGCGGCGGTCAGCATGCTGGGAGGCCTTGACCAGCGATGGGCGGTTCCCAACACGCGATCCAAAGGATTGCAAATTCTGCTAATTAGCAGAATTTGCAATCCTTACTGGTTTAGGCCCTTAGCAGGCTCTGGCAAATGGCCATTGACAACTGTAACGTTATACACACAGGCCAACGGTCAGATGGAGAGAGGCAATCACAAACTTGAGGTGTATCGCATACTGTAAATAAAGGGACGCTGTAAAAAATAATCATTCTCTGACGCGACAATAAATCAATAAATAAAAATAGTGTATACAGACGCAAACTTACGTGTTAAAGCAATGGTCCATTGTTCAGTCTCATAAAGATAAGACTCACGTAATTTAAAAAGTCACACTTGTATATTTGTGTAATATAATAAGTAGCATGTACAGTTATTTTCTCTAATTTTGACTGTACATCTGTGTGCATGTCTGAGACTGTATACAAGGTATGACAGGACATTTTTAGGGCAAAATTAGAAAAAAAACCGTGGATATTAATCTTTACACAGATATACAATACAAGTGTGTCCTTTGCGGGAATCGAACCCTAGCTCACGGGCATGGTAACGCATTGGTGATACCACTATGCCAAGCTGTGTAGAACTCTGAACTGTGCTTTTCTTTGTGTGCATTGGAGACGCTGAGTCAATCTACAGATGTCTCCTCTTACATCCTTGCTGCAGTCACTATAAACAGCCTTTGAAGTCACACGATGCGGCGGCGGGACTCAGTAGCGCCGATCGTCTTTGTGTTTTTTTCTGTGAAAATGCGTCTTAGATGCAAAGTAATGTAATAGGACACACAAGCAGCTTCTGCTGATTAAAATGATATGCAGTATGTCTATAATCTGTGTGTGACTGCGGCTGTATCTGCATACAAAATGCTCTGCTACAGTGTTTTCCTGGAAATCACTGTAACGTTTCATTTTGGATGCAAATAGAGCCATTATTACACATAGAATCGTGAAGTGCATGACGTTCGGGTGCGCTCGGGTTAACCGAGCAAGGCGGGAGGATCCGAGTATGCCTCGGACCCGTGTAAAATGGGTGAAGTTCGGGGGGGTTCAGATTCCGACAAACCGAACCCGCTCATCACTAGTGTATAGTGTATAGTTCTATTGTGGAGACATCACTCATGCGCAATGGTGATTTTTGCACTATAGTATTTTATTGGACTCCTCACGCATGCGTAATGGTGATTTTCAAAAGCGTCATCTAGTGGATGATCACTGGTATTACGCTCACTTGTAACGCCATATGCCACACTAAGCTCTATGCGTCACCCTGCGTCCAGGCACACTGCGATTCCGTGATCGGGACAAATGCCGTAGATGGTATAGATGAGCGAGACACCTGTATAAGGTAATTGGTTGCTATGGCCACCTCCGCCTGTCCTATTTAAATACTTTGATACTTCTCCCCCTTACAGAGTCATTTCTTTATTGAGGTAATCTATCATCCTGTCTATATCAGCACCACAGTAATATAAAGCATTTGGAATATTTCTAAAATGGCTGATGCTCATTTAATGAGATATTATAACCCCCTACACCTATAATTCTATGGTAATCTAGGATCTACAAATGCCCCATCACTCCTGAATTTTTTTTAATTTAGTCATAAATTTATATCTACAACAAGGACCTAAGAGGAAACAGCAGATAAGAGGGCACTTCCTATTGGTTTCGACGTGCAGATCACTAGCTTCTGGAGACCGTATTTCATTGGCTGGGGAAACTGACCAATCAAAAAGCAAGACCGGATGGAAGAGAGAGCCATTTTTGTGACTTTTGTGCTAGTACAAGCTCAGAATAATCTAGATTTTATAACCTGATGTACGTTCAGGCTGTATTTATTAAATCCTTCACACCGCTTTTCATACACAATTGACATTATAATGTGACTCAATAAAAATGATGTTTTTAATTAGGAATCTTGCTGCTTTATTCCACAGTATTAAATTGGCATTAGTTTCGCACAATCTATCCTACAAACAGGCAATCCATAATAACAGAGTAATGTTATTAACATAACGTAAGATGTACTGCATAAACTATATATTACTCATAATAAAGTTAGATTCATATATAATGCACGACATAGAACGCAGAGCTAATTTTTTTCTATTGTCTATCCCTGGTTATTTAATCCCTATCTCCACTCTGCCATTGATGAGAGAGAGAAAAAAAACAATCATATTATTATATCATTAGCAAAATATCTGTAGAGAACATTCTGTTTAACAAACACTGGTGCCTGTTTACTTACACTCAGGTAGACGTAAACGCGTGTATTTTAAAGAATGACCCTGTATTTCCAGGTAAACGTGTGAATTTGATCTGCCAATCATCTATAGTTTTTGATAGGTTAATACAAAATATGTAAGAGCTTTGACTACTATAGTGCTAAAATATCTCTCTAAATATATTGTGTATTTATTACTCCGTCCATGCAAACACACATGCTGCTTAAATCAATTATACATGCAATATTCTCATAGCATAATTACATATTTTACTGCAATGATTAATCAAAATATGCTAGCGGGAAATCATTGTCCTCAACACTCATCCAGCTATGATGCATATATTTAAGGATGTGTGTCTCCCATGGACCCTGGGGTTCAGAAATATATACTGTATAATTAGCAGCACAGGTTCTTGCAGGCAGGTCTGCGTTACATGCTGCAGTAGGTGGCTACAGGGTCGGACTGGCCCACAGGGGTACCAGGGAAACCACGGGTAGGCCCCACTGCCTGGGGGCCCACTCCTTCCTCTAGGGATCAGGTTCCAGACTGCTCACTTGTATTATACATGGTAGATATGTTGCATTACACTGCACAAGTCTATTGTGCATTTCAAGCCTCTGTGGGGGTTGGCCACACCCCCTTTGTAGGCTGACCACACCCCTAAGTATGGGCACCTATGACTGCATTCCCCCGGTGGGCCCTTCATGCCCCAGTTTGACACTGGGTGGCTAGGAGATCAAGATCAGAAGGTTCAGTACAAACCAACTAAGTGAAGTTCAACCTCAGGCTGACAACAGACATGAGGGACATTAAACCACAAAGGGGGTGTTGCCCCTTTAATAATGTACTGGTACTGTAGTTCCCCCTTTAATTTCAGTCATCTTAACGTTAACAGCCAATAGTAGTTAAGTGGGGAGTAGTTTAGTAGTTAATAGCGGTGTAAGGCACAAGATCTGACCTCTTTGTTACAGTTGTCCAACCCTTCCACCGTTTTTGTGTATGATTTATTAATGTGTGAGAGTGTGGCAGTAAACAATGGTGAGTGCGCTCTCCTTGTAGTGGGGGTATGTAGTAATCCAATTATCCTGGATGGGAATAGGTTACACCACCCGAACGGGTGGGTTGTGTAGTGGAGAGCTGAACACCAGCGATTAGTTCCGCGTGGGTGTGTTTGGTTGTCCTGCCCATTCTTTAGTGCCACCACCTTTTCAAAATGTAAGTATAATTTGTCAATAATAAATTTTACAACAATTTTAAAAGCTGTGTTTTTATTCATAGTGGTTAATTTTTATATATACAGCACTGTGCAAAAGTTTTAGTCAGGTATGGGAAAATGCTGCAAAGTAAGAATGCTTTCAATAATAGAAGTGTTAATAGTTAATTTTTATCAATTAACATAAATAAAAAATAATATATTATCCATCATTCAATAACATCCATCATGCAGTACCATCAGGGAGGCATCTGATTGGCTCCAAATGTATTCTGCAGCAGGACAACGACCCCAAACACATAGCTAATGCCATTAAGAACTATCTTCAGTGTAAAGAAGAACAAGGAGTCCTGGAATTGATGATATGGCCCCCACGGAGCACTGATCTCAACATCATCAAGTATGTCTTGGATTACATGAAGAGACAGAAGGATTTGAGCACTCCTACATCCACAGAAGATCTGTGGTTAGTTCACCAAGGTGTTTGGAACAACCTCTCTGCCGAGTTTCTTCAAAAACTGTGTGCAAGTGTACCTAGAACAATTGATCCTGTATGAAGGCAAATGATGGTCGCACCAAATATTGATTTGATTTAGATTTCTCTTCTGTTTATTCACTTTTCATTTTGTTAATGGATAAAAATAAACTATTAACACTTCTAGTTTTGAAAGCATTCTTACTTTGCAACATTTTCTCCACACCTGACTAAAACTTTTGCACGGTACTGTACTGTATATATATTAATTATTTTTAACAAAGGGCATGATCAATAACCTGCAATATAGCGATTAAAGGCCCTCATTCCGAGTTGTTCGCTCGCAAGCTGCTTTTAGCAGCATTGCACACGCTAAGCCGCCGCCTACTGGGAGTGAATCTTAGCTTAGCAAAATTGCGAACGAAAGATTCTCAAAATTGCGATTAGAAATTTCTAAGCAGTTTCTGAGTAGCTCGACACTTACTCTGCCACTGCGATCAGTTCAGTCAGTTTCGTTCCTGGTTTGACGTCACAAACACACCCAGCGTTCGCCCAGGCACTCCCCGTTTCTCCAGCCACTCCCGCGTTTTTCCCAGAAACGGCAGCGTTTTTTCACACACTCCCATAAAACGGCAAGTTTCCGCCCAGAAACACCCACTTCCTATCAATCACATTACGATCACCAGAACGAAGAAAAAAACTTGTAATGCCGTGAGTAAAATACCAAACTTCTTAGCAAATTTACTTGGCGCAGTCGCAGTGCGAACATTGCGCATGCGCAATTAGCGGAAAATCGCTGCGATGCAAAGAAAATTACCGAGCGAACAACTCGGAATGAGGGCCAAAGTTAATTATTTCAATAATTTCAACTTTTTTCTTCCAGTTCTGAATTCCTCTATTCTTAAACCTATTGTCTTAGATTTCTGTGTATTTAACATGCGTCACAATTCTCAGCAAGTTTGGCAGGACGCAATGTACGGTAGAGTGATTGGTGTTGTAATTTTTCTTTTGAACCAAAATAAAAGTGTCATTCTAAAATAAAGTTTCTGATTGAATGAATGACAGTTTAGTGTTTAGGGTTTTGTGCTGCTCTGTCCAATATGCATTTAAGTCTGTCTAGAATAATTGTCTGAATTTAGCAGCGTCGCTCACCTGGGGCTTTGTGACATTTCCTTTGAAAATTTATACTGGTAAGAAGGATGAAGAAAAATGGTCGCAAGATGTGGATGTCCCACAATACACATTTATTACTGGGCTCCAAATTCTCCTGCAATGTTCCGGTGTATGTGTACGCTGCCTAGTTTCACCTAACCATAATAAACTGTAAGGTGTGGAATATTTTGCCTAACACCAACCTCTCCTCCCATAGCATAACCCTAACCCTCTCCCTAGTACTAACCCTAACCTCCCTGCCCGTAGCCTAACCCTAGCCATCTTCCTAGTGCCCAAGCCTAACCTCTGCTCCCATAGCCTAACCCTAGCCATCTTCCTAGTGCCCAACCCTAACCTCTGCTCCCATAGCCTAACCCTAGCCATCTTCCTAGTGCCCAACCCTAACCTCTGCTCCAATAACCTAACCCTAGCCATCTTCCTAGTGCCCAACCCTAACCTCTGCTCCAATAGCCTAACCCTAGCCATCTTCCTAGTGCCCAACCCTAACCTCTGCTCCAATAGCCTAACCCTAGCCATCTTCCTAGTGCCCAACCCTAACCTCTGCTCCAATAACCTAACCCTAGCCATCTTCCTAGTGCCCAACCCTAACCTCTGCTCCCATAGCCTAACCCTAGCCATCTTCCTAGTGCCCAACCCTAACCTCTGCTCCCATAGCCTAACCCTCTCCCTAGTGCCTAACCCTAACCTCTCCTCCCATAGCATAACCCTAACCCTCTCCCTAGTACTAACCCTAACCTCCCTGCCCGTAGCCTAACCCTAGCCATCTTCCTAGTGCCCAACCCTAACCTCTGCTCCAATAGCCTAACCCTAGCCATCTTCCTAGTGCCCAACCCTAACCTCTGCTCCCATAGCCTAACCCTCTCCCTAGTGCCTAACCCTAACCTCTCCTCCCATAGGATAACCCTAACCCTCTCCCTAGTACTAACCCTAACCTCCCTGCCCGTAGCCTAACCCTAGCCATCTTCCTAGTGCCTAACCCTAACCTCTGCTCCAATAGCCTAACCCTAGCCATCTTCCTAGTGCCTAAGCCTAACCTCTGCTCCCATAGCCTAACCCTAGCCATCTTCCTAGTGCCAAAACCTAATCTCTCCTCCCATAGCCTAACCCTAACCCTCTCCCTAGTACTAACCCTTACCTCCCTGACCGTAGCATAACCCTAGCCATCTTCCTAGTGCCTAACACTAACCTCTGCTCCCATAGCCTAACCCTAGCCATCTACCTAGGGCCCAAACCTATCCTCTGCTCCAATAGCATAACCCTAACCCTCTCCCTAGTACTAATCATAACTTCCCTGCCCATAGCCTAACCCTAGCCATCTTCCTAGTGCCAAAAATTAACCTCTCCTCCCATAGCCTAACCCTAACCCTCTCCCTAGTACTAACCCTAACCTCCCTGCCCATAGCATAACCCTAGCCACCTTTCTAGTGCCCAACCCTAACCTCTCTTCCTATAGCCAAACCCTAGCCATCTTCCTAGTGCCTAACCCTAACCTCTGCTCCCATAGCCTAACCCTAGCCATCTTCCTAGTGCCTAACTCTAACCTCCCTTCCCATAGCCTAACCCTAACACTATCCCTAGTACTAACCCTAACTTCAACCCAAAGTAGCCTAACCCTAGCCATTTTCCTAGTTCCCAACTCTAACCTCCCTTCCCATAGCCTAACCCTAACACTATCCCTAGTACTAACCCTAACTTCAACCCAAAGTAGCCTAACCCTAGCCATTTTCCTAGTGCCCAAAACCCTAATCTCTGCTCCTGTGGCCTAACCCTAAACTCACTTCTTGTAGTTTAACCCTAACCTTCTGCCTAGTGCCTAACCCAGGGGTTTCCAAACTTGGTCCTCAAGGCACCCTAACACTCCAGGGTTTAAAGATTTCCATGCTTAAGCTCAGGTGACTTAGGGGTCTATTCATGAAGCAATGAAAAGAGTGCAGATACAGAACAGTGGAGAAGTTGCCCATGGTAACCAATCAGCATCTCCCTTACATTTTATAGATTGTATTTGACAAAGGCTTCTTTCAAAGCTGATTGGTTGCTTTGCGCAACTTCTCCACTGGACCTTTTCGCGACTCTTTTCACTGCTTCATGAATAGACCCCTTAATAACTATCTCAGTCAGTTTGAATATACCATCTGTGCACAATATGGATATCCTTAAAACTTGGACTGTTTGGGTGCCTTGAGGACTTAGTTTTGGAAACCCTGGCCTAACTCTAACCTCCCCTCCCACAGCCTAATCCTACCCCACCATTGCAGAATGTCACATTTCCACGCTGTGAATGTGTCAACCCTCTGCGATATTCTAATTTTCTCTATTATTGTCAATATTATGACTACATCACTAAGTGGTAGGCCAGAAGAGCTAATGGTGTTTCACCCAATTTCTAACACATAATTACAATTCTGTAATCTGTCAGTTCTGTCGTAATAGTGCCAACCTAGTAATGTAGTGGGTACGGAGTGCAGAGATCCCGGTGTCTCAGGGACTGATTCAGATGTGACGGAGTAGCGTCTCATGCAGGAAAGTAGCGATGTTCTGTACTTTGTGCATGTGGCGGACTTGTACTGCGCATGTTCAGTATGGGTCTGTGACGTTGGTCGCACTGCAGCATCAGAATGTCAGCGATTGACATTCTGATGCCGTTTGAGGGTGGGGAGGGGGCGGTGACGGTTCCGTTTCTCCAAACTGAGGTGCGTTGCTGCTGTTGCCTGGGAGGGATGAGGCCAGGATCTCCGTCAGAGGACAGAGATTCCCTGGCCTCCAGGTAGGACTTGCAGCGGCCGGCACACAGCTGCCAGATGGAGCTGTAGATGATCTTCTACTATGTCTTTGGACGCAGTTCGGATCAGTAATGGAGCAGGAGACGTGACGCCCCTTCCTGTATTACCATATTAGTGCTGTCGCTGATGCTTCCATGTAAGTAGCAGAAATAGCAACTCCAACCACATCTGAAATCAGGCCCTGAGACTGCTAAGAGGAACCAGATGTGATTGAGAAGATAGTTACATAGTCAGTGAGGTTGAAAAGAGGCAAAATGCCCATCGGCTACAACCTGTATTCTGTGTTACGCTGTTCCTATTATAATGCGTCTGCTGGAGTAATGGTTTAGTACCAACTGAAAGCTATGATTATTACCTCTCCCAGATATTAATGTCACTATGTTAAATGCTATAACCCTGGATACTTTTTCCAGTTAGAAATTTGTCCAATCAGTTTTTAAATGCATTTACAGTACAGAGTCCGCCATTATTACCTTCTCCGGCAGCGATTTCCAAATCCCTTACCGTGAAGAACCCTTTCCTACATTGTGTACGGAATATTCTCTCTTGTAGCCTCAGCGAGTGCCCACGTGTCCTATACAGAATTCTTTTAATAAACAAATCCGCCGCTAACTCCTTGTAATGACCCTTTACATATTTGAAGATATTAATAATGTCTCCTCTTAGTCTCCTCTTTTCTAGTGTATACATATTTACCCTAGTAAGCCTTGCCTCGTACTCCAGTGTCTCTAACCCTGTAATCAGTTTAGTAGCTCGTCTTTGGACTCTTTCTAGTTCCCCGATATCTTTTTTATAATATGGTACCCAGAACTGAACACAATATTCCCGGTGCGGGCGTACCAATGATTTGTACAGAGGCAGGATTACATCCTCGTCCCTTCTGAATTAATTACCTTACACAGTTTAGTATCATGTACAAATAGTATATCCCATGGATAGGTAATTGGCTGGATAACAGAGTACAACGAGTAGTGGTCAATGGGATGTTCTCCAGCTGGGCACCAGTAGTCAGCGGAATACCACAAGTGTCCGTTCTTGGCCCGCTACTGTTCACTATATTTATCAATGATCTAGGAATAGGCCTGGAAAGCACAGTGTCAATCTTTGTAGATGATACTAAACTGTGTAAGGTAATTAATTCAGAATGTGGAGTCTCTATAGAATGACGTATTTAAACTTCAAATCTGGGCGTCTAAATGGGGAATGAGGTTCAATGTTGAAAAATGCAAAGTTATGCATTTTGATACAAAAAACACACTTGTATCCTACACTCTAGATGGGGAAAATATAGGGGTAACTATGGTGGAAAAAGATTTGGGGGTGCTCATAGATAATAGGCTTAATAACAATAAAGTTCCCATAATTTGTTGATCAGTCTCCTGTGAGGCACTGTATCGAAAGTGTTTGCAAAATATAAATACACCACGTCCACTGATTTTCCCTGGTCAGGATTCTCACTCACTTCCTCATACAAGCTAATTACTGTAAGTTGGTTTTACATGATCTGTTCCTTACAAACCCATGCTGACTTTGTAGCCTGTAGGTGCTCCTCTATGCTATCCCTCAAAATGCCTTCCAATATTTTACCCACTATAGAGGTTATACTAACTGGTCTATAGTTCCCAGGATTACTTTATGTTCCCTTTTTAAATAAAGGCACTACCTCAGCTAAGCGCCAATCCTTTGGTACCATGCCTGATCTAATGTAATAGAACTATGGAAAATCAGGTATAGGGGTTTTGCTAGCTGTGACCTAAGCTCCCTAATAACCCTTGGATGAAAACTGTCTGGGCCTGGTGATTTTTTAATCTTTGATGCCCCCTCCCCACCAGCTGTACTTCTGCTGATGCTGCCAGGACCCTATTTACCATAAAGTGTCATTAAAGATGATTTGTCAATATATATATATATATATATATATATATATAAACCTAATAATATAAATGATAAAGCATGTTGTTCTGCTGTCCTGAGATAACACAACAAGTATGTCGGTTGCTGCGTTTGTTAGATGAGCATCCACCACCGCCCCCATGTTGGCTAGTTTTGCACCTCCAACATGGCTGCCTCCAGGTGTAAGGTGTACTTTAAAATACAAGTCTATCTGTGGAAATGAGGGATGTCTGTACCTGTGCTTTTCCTCTCAGCGCAGCTGGCTGTTATAGGCACTGCACACAAAAGCCATTTAATATATTATGCCAGTATCTACTTTCACATTACGGGCTATGGGCCGTTTTATGTCACTACCTTAATATTTCATAAACCAGTTATTTTGTTTTTATGCTGTGTTTTTTTTTTAACCACACAGTATCAATTAAGTGTCCTGTAAATTCAATTTCCCTTGTCAGGCGTAATGAATAAAAGCTCAGTCTAGTGGCGGGCATTGGGCTGTTTGTATTGTCTTGTACTGGGGGCCATTTGTGTATGCAAAAGCTACTGTCCGTTTAAGGCAACGCGTGAGACGAGATGTTATTCTGCGAAATTTATTCCTTCCGCAGATGACTGCAACTAATGTACTTTTTGGCAGCGTCTCTTGTTATGTGTTAAATGGCAGAACAACAATCCACGTAAGCTGCGGTTTTGTACTAAACATGCAATAAAATAACCATGAATGTGATTTAAAAAAATATATTAATTAGAGATAAAAATAGATAAAGTATATAATGGAATAACAAGAATACTTTTTTAATAAATACTAATAATGGTAAAACTCTTATTATAATCACACAGAACAGTTTTCATAGTGGTAAGCATTGCTGCCCCACATCCATGAGGTCATGAGTTTAATTCCTGACTTAGGCACTATCTGTGTAGAGTTTGTGTGTTCTCCTTATGTGTGCATGGATTTCTCCCAGGTGCTCCAGTATTCTCTCACGTTTGTAAAAATAAAAAAAACTAGTAGGTTAAATTCAGAAAAAACAATCCTAGTGTCCTGGTGATAGGATGCAAGGATAAGCAACGTCAACAGCAAGACTGTGGCAGGGCATGCTGGGAAATGTAGTTCTACAGAAGTTGGAGTGCAGATCATTTGGGTGGCAGTTAAGCATGGGTGATCTCTGCCACCCCCATCGCTGCCACGGCAACTTCTGTGCACACGGAGAGCAAGTGTCCTGGCTCTGTGTCCTGCAGCTCAGGATATATACCAGGCACCCAGCATCTCAGAGCAGTGACCACAGCACCAGGAACCCAACAACTCTGGGCGGTGACCACAGCACCAGACACCCAGCAACTCAGAGCGGTGACCACAGCACCAGGCACCCAGCAACTCTAGGCGGTGACCACAGCACCAGGCAACCAGCATCTCAGAGCAGTGACCACAGCACCAGGAACCCAACAACTCTGGGCGGTGACCACAGCACCAGATACCCAGCAACTCAGAGCGGTGACCAAAGCACCAGGCAACCAGCATCTCACAGCAGTGACCACAGCACCAGGAACCCAACAACTCTGGGCGGTGACCACAGCACCAGGCACCCAGCAACTCAGAGCGGTGACCACAGCACCAGTCACCCAGCAACTCTGGGCGGTGACCACAGCACCAGGCACCCAGCAACTCAGAGCAGTGACCACAGCACCAGGCACCCAGCAATCAGAGTGGTGACCACAGCACCAGGCACCCAGCAATCAGAGTGGTGACCACAGCACCAGGCACCCAGCAACTTAGAGCGGTGACCACAGCACCAGGCACCCAGCAATCAGAGTGGTGACCACAGCACCAGGCACCCAGCAATTTAGAGCGGTGACCACAGCACCAGGCACCCAGCAATCAGAGTGGTGACCACAGCACCAGGCACCCAGCAACTTAGAGCAGTGACCACAGCACCAGGCACCCAGCAACTCTGGGCAGTGACCACAGAACCAGGCACCCAGCAACTCTGGGCAGTGACCACAGCACCAGGCAGCCAGCAACTCTAGGTGGTGACCACAGCACCAGGCACCCAGCAACTCAGAGCGGTGACCACAGCCCCAGGCACCCAGCAACTCTAGGCGGTGACCACAGCACCAGGCACCCAGCAACTCTGGGCAGTGACCACAGCACCAGGCACCCAGCAACTCTGGGCAGTGACCACAGCACCAGGCAGCCAGCAACTCTAGGTGGTGACCACAGCACCAGGCACCCAGCAACTCAGAGCGGTGACCACAGCACCAGGCACCCAGCAATCAGAGTGGTGACCACAGCACCAGGCACCCAGCAACTCAGAACAGTGACCACAGCACAAGGCACCCAGCAACTCAGAGCGGTGACCACAGCACCAGTCACCCAGAATCTCTGGGCGGTGACCACAGCACCAGGCACCCAGCAACTCAGAGCAGTGACCACAGCACCAGGCACCCAGCAATCAGAGTGGTGACCACAGCACCAGGCACCCAGCAATCAGAGTGGTGACCACAGCACCAGGCACCCAGCAATCAGAGTGGTGACCACAGCACCAGGCACACAGCAACTTAGAGCGGTGGCCACAGCACCAGGCACCCAGCATTCAGAGTGGTGACCACAGCACCAGGCACCCAGCAACTTAGAGCAGTGACCACAGCACCAGGCACCCAGCAACTCTGGGCAGTGACCACAGCACCAGGCACCCAGCAACTCTGGGCAGTGACCACAGCACCAGGCACCCAGCAACTCTGGGCAGTGACCACAGCACCAGGCACCCAGCAACTCTGGGCAGTGACCACAGCACCAGGCAGCCAGCAACTCTAGGTGGTGACCACAGCACCAGGCACCCAGCAACTCAGAGCGGTGACCACAGCCCCAGGCACCCAGCAACTCTAGGCGGTGACCACAGCACCAGGCACCCAGCAACTCAGAACAGTGACCACAGCACCAGGCACCCAGCAACTCAGAGCAGTGACCACAGCACCAGGCACCCAGCAATCAGAGTGGTGACCACAGCACCAGGCACCCAGCAATCAAAGTGGTGACCACAGCACCAGGCACCCAGCTATCAGAGTGGTGACCACAGCACCAGGCACCCAGCAATCAGAGCGGTGACCACAGCACCAGGCACCCAGCAACTCAGAGCAGTGACCACAGCACCAGGCACCCAGCAATCAGAGTGGTGACCACAGCACCAGGCACCCAGCAATCAGAGTGGTGACCACAGCACCAGGCACCCAGCAACTTAGAGCGGTGACCACAGCACCAGGCACCCAGCAACTCTGGGCAGTGACCACAGCACCAGGCACCCAGCAACTCTGGGCAGTGACCACAGCACCAGGCAGCCAGCAACTCTAGGTGGTGACCACAGCACCAGGCACCCAGCAACTCAGAGCGGTGACCACAGCCCCAGGCACCCAGCAACTCTAGGCGGTGACCACAGCACCAGGCACCCAGCTACTCAGAGCGGTGACCACAGCACCAGGCACCCAGCAACTCAGAGCGGTGACCACAGCACCAGGCACCCAGCAACTCAGAGCGGTGACCACAGCACCAGGCACCCAGCTACTCAGAGCGGTAACCACAGCACCAGGCACCCAGCAACTCAGAGCGGTGACCACAGCACCAGGCACCCAGCAACTCAGAGTAGTGACCACAGCACCAGGCACCCAGCAACTCTGGGCGGTGACCACAGCACCAGGCACCCAGCAACTCAGAGCTGTAGCCACAGCGCCAGGCACCCAGCAACTCTGGGCGGTGACAATAGCACCAGGCACCCAGCAACTCAGAGCGGTGACCACAGCACCAGGCACCCAGCAACTCTGGGCGGTGACAATAGCACCAGGCACCCAGCAACTCAGAGCGGTGACCACAGCACCAGGCACCCAGCAACTCTGGGCAGTGACAATAGCACCAGGCACCCAGCAACTCAGAGCAGTGACCACAGCACCAGGCACCCAGCAACTCAGAGCGGTGACCACAGCACCAGGCACCCAGCAACTCTGGGCAGTGACCATAGCACCAGGCACCCAGCAACTCAGAGCGGTGACCACAGCACCAGGCACCCAGCAACTTAGAGCGGTGACCACAACACCAGGCAGGCACCCAGCAACTCAGAGCGGTGACCTCAGCACCAGGCAACCAGCAACTCAGAGCAGTGACCACAGCACCAGGCACCCAACAACTCAGAGGGGTGACCACAGCACCAGGCACCCAGCAACTCAGAGCAGTGACCACAGCACCAGGCACCCAGCAACTCAGAGCGGTGATCACAGCACCAGGCAGGCACCCAGCAACGCAGAGCGGTGACCACAGCACCAGGTACACAGCAACTCAGAGCAGTGACCACAGCACCAGGCACCTAGCAACTCAGTGCGGTGACCACAGCACCAGGCACCCAGCAACTCAGAGTAGTGACCACAGCACCAGGCAGCCAGCAACCCAGAGCGTTGACCACAGCACCAGGCACCCAGCAACTCAGAGATGTGTCCACAGCACCAGGCACCCAGCAACTCAGAGCGGTGACCACAGCATCAGGCACCCAGCAACTCAGAGCGGTGACCACAGCATCAGGCACCCAGCAACTCAGAGCGGTGACCACAGCACCAGGCACCCAGCATCGCAGAGTGGTAGCCACAGCACCAGGCACCCAGCAACTCAGAGCGGTGACCACAGCACCAGGCACCCAGCATCTCAGAGCAGTGACCACAGCACCAGGCACCCAGCAACTCAGAGCGGTGACCACAGCACCAGGCACCCAGCATCGCAGAGTGGTAGCCACAGCACCAGGCACCCAGCATCTCAGAGCAGTGACCACAGCACCAGGCACCCAGCAACTCAGAGCAGTGACCACAGCACCAGGCACCCAGCAACTCAGAGCAGTGACCACAGCACCAGGCACCCAGCAACTCAGAGCGGTGACCACAGCACCAGGCACCCAGTAACTCAGAGCAGTGACCACAGCACCTGGCACCCAGCAACTCAGAGCGGTGACCACATCACCAGGCACCCAGCAACTTAGAGGGGTGACCACAGCACCAGGCACCCAGCAACTCAGAGCGGTGACCACAGCACCAGGCACCCAGTAACTCAGAGCAGTGACCACAGCACCAGGCACCCAGCAACTCAGAGCGGTGACCACATCACCAGGCACCCAGCAACTTAGAGCGGTGACCACATCACCAGGCACCCAGCATCTCAGAGAGGTGACCACAGCACCAGGCACCCAGCAACTCAGAGCAGTGACCACAGCACCAGGCACCCAGCAACTCAGAGCGGTGATCACAGCACCAGGCAGGCACCCAGCAACGCAGAGCGGTGACCACAGCACCAGGTACACAGCAACTCAGAGCAGTGACCACAGCACCAGGCACCCAGCAACTCAGTGCGGTGACCACAGCACCAGGCACCCAGCAACTCAGAGTAGTGACCACAGCACCAGGCAGCCAGCAACCCAGAGCGTTGACCACAGCACCAGGCACCCAGCAACTCAGAGATGTGTCCACAGCACCAGGCACCCAGCAACTCAAAGCGGTGACCACAGCATCAGGCACCCAGCAACTCAGAGCGGTGACCACAGCATCAGGCACCCAGCAACTCAGAGCGGTGACCACAGCACCAGGCACCCAGCATCGCAGAGTGGTAGCCACAGCACCAGGCACCCAGCAACTCAGAGCGGTGACCACAGCACCAGGCACCCAGCATCTCAGAGCAGTGACCACAGCACCAGGCACCCAGCAACTCAGAGCGGTGACCACAGCACCAGGCACCCAGCATCGCAGAGTGGTAGCCACAGCACCAGGCACCCAGCATCTCAGAGCAGTGACCACAGCACCAGGCACCCAGCAACTCAGAGCAGTGACCACAGCACCAGGCACCCAGCAACTCAGAGCAGTGACCACAGCACCAGGCACCCAGCAACTCAGAGTGGTGGCCACAGCACCAGGCACCCAGCAACCTAGAGCGGTGGCCACAGCACCAGGCACCCAGCAACTCAGAGTAGTGACCACAGCACCAGGCAGCCAGCAACTCAGAGCGTTGACCACAGCACCAGGCACCCAGTAACTCAGAGAGGTGTCCACAGCACCAGGCACCCAGCAACTCAGAGCGGTGACCACAGCATCAGGCACCCAGCAACTCAGAGCGGTGACCACAGCACCAGGCACCCAGCATCGCAGAGTGGTAGCCACAGCACCAGGCACCCAGCATCTCAGAGCAGTGACCACAGCACCAGGCACCCAGCAACTCAGAGCGGTGACCACAGCACCAGGCACCCAGAATCTCAGAGCGGTGACCACAGCACCAGGCACCCAGCAACTCAGAGTGGTGGCCACAGCACCAGGCACCCAGCATCTCAGAGCAGTGACCACAGCACCAGGCACCCAGCAACTCAGAGCGGTGACCACAGCACCAGGCACCCAGCATCGCAGAGTGGTAGCCACAGCACCAGGCACCCAGCATCTCAGAGCAGTGACCACAGCACCAGGCACCCAGCAACTCAGAGCGGTGACCACAGCACCAGGCACCCAGAATCTCAGAGCGGTGACCACAGCACCAGGCACCCAGCAACTCAGAGTGGTGGCCACAGCACCAGGCACCCAGCAACCTAGAGCGGTGGCCACAGCACCAGGCACCCAGCAACTCAGAGCTGTAGCCACAGCGCCAGGCACCCAGCAACTCTGGGCGGTGACAATAGCACCAGGCACCCAGCAACTCAGAGTGGTGGCCACAGCACCAGGCACCCAGCAACCTAGAGCGGTGACCACAGCACCAGGCACCCAGCATCTCAGAGCGGTGACCGCAGCACCAGACACCCAGCAACTCAGAGCGGTGATCACAGGACCAGGCACCCAGCAACCTAGAGCGGTGGCCACAGTAGTGCCTATATAGCAGAGCAGCAAATCCTCTTCCAGAACCTGAATCAGAAGGAGTTTATGAGATAAATGGGGTATGACATCCACGGCGGCCAGTCCCCCTATCACTGACATAGGTCTTCTGTGGACTCCGGCACTGTGCCACAGTCTACTGGGGTGTGGATCAAAAGATCAACAATGTATAAGTCAACAGTCAATACGTTGACCCCATATGGATGATGTGCATTGGGTCAACAGGGGCCAAAAAGTGACAGTGTCTACAGGTCCACATGGAAAAGGTCAACAGGTACAAAAAATCAACGTGGTCAAAAAGTTGAAAAAAAATGAAAAAACAAAAAAGCGTGTGTTGATTATATGTGTGTCGGCTATTGTTGTGTTGACCTTTTGAACCTGTCGACATTTTGTACAGCTATTGTTACATTACTGTATCTTATGTATCAAAAGTTGTCCATATATCTTAGACTGAAGCTTGGTCCGGAAGCACAACTCTTTGCTCCATGTTACTGGACTTTGGAAATCATTCCGAGTTGATCGTAGATGTGCTTAATTTAGCACAGCTACGATCATCTTTCCAGACATGTGGGGGATGCCCAGCACCGGGCTAGTCCGCCCCGCATGTCAGGCCGTCCCCCCCCCCCCCCCCCCCCGCACAAGTACAAAAGCATCGTGCAGCGGCAATGCTTTTGTACTTGTGGAGTAACTCCCAGCCAGCGAAGCTCCTGTGTTGGCCAGACCGCGCCCCGAAAATGGCGGCCAAACACCGCCATGTCGCCCCCTCCCACCCAGCGACCGCCTCTGCCTGTCAATCAGGCATAGGCGATAACTAGGTAATGACGGCCTTCGGCCGTCTGGCATGCGCCGGCGCACTGCAGAGCCGGCGCATGCGCAGTTCCGACCCAATCGCTGTGCTGCGATCAACTGCAGCGTGTGTTCAGGTCAGAATGACCCCCATTATTTATTTGTTTTGTGATCCCCTTTGCGTTCAGTGCTACAAATAATAGGGATACACTGTGGGGGTCATTCCGAGTTGATCGCTCGTTAGCAGTTTTTAGCAGCCGTGCAAACGCATTGTCGCCGCCCACTGGGAGTGTATTTTCCCTTTGCAGAAGTGTGAACGCCTGTGCAGCCGAGCGCCTGCAAAAACATTTTGTGCAAAACAAGACCAGCCCTGTAGTTACTCTTCGTGTGCGTTGATTCTAATGTTGGTGGGTTGGCTTTTGACGTCACACACCCGCCCAGCGTTCACCCAGCCACGCCTTCATTTTCCCTGGCACACCTGTGTTTTTCTAAGCACTCCCTGAAAACGGTCAGTTGACACCCAGAAACACCCCCTTCCTGTCAATCTTCTTGCGGCCGCCAGTGTGAAAGAAAACGTCGCTAGAACCTGTGCAAAACCATAAAGGACTTTGTACCCGTACGTCACGCGTGCACATTGCGGTCCATACGCATGCACAGAAATGCCGCTATTTAGCCTTATCGCTGCGCTGCGAACAATGGCAGCTAGCGATCAACTCGGAATGATCCCCTGTATACAGTGCGCTAAAGAGAACATATATTTAATGATGTTAAATATCAGTAAACAGGGGCATAACTATCTGTACATCAATGACGCGAGATCGTTCCCTTTGCTCTTTTTTATTTCCGTGCGCTGCAGCTGTCGCTTGTCAGAAGGTGCAAACTTCTCCTGCCCGGCAGCAGCTGCCATCTCGCTGCACTAAACCATCTTCTCCCCTGCAAAAATAGATGTACTTATGTAAATGCAGGTGCGTGGCATCACAGCTTTTTGTGGTGGGTTTTTATTTCACTTTGTGCGTTTAATAAATAACATTGCAATTCTGCCTTGTTATACTATAAGTAAGAATATGGGGGGTGATTCCGAGTTGTTCGCTCGCTAGCAGACTTTAGCAGCATTGCACACGCTAGGCCGCCGCCCTCTGGGAGTGTATCTTCGCTTAGCAGAATTGCAAACGAAAGATTAGCAGAATTGCGAATAGAAAATTCTTAGCAGTTTCTGAGTAGCTCGAGACTTCCTCCTACACTGCGATCAGCTCAGGCCGTTTCGTTCCTGGTTTGACGTCACAAACACGCCCTGCGTTCAGACAGCCACTCCCCCATTTCTCCAGACACTCCCGTGTTTTATCCTGGCACGCCTACGTTTTTCCGCACACTCCCAGGAAACGGGCAGTTTCCGCCCAGAAACACCCACTTCCTGTCAATCACACTCCGATCACTTCAACGATGAAAAATCTTCGTTCGGCCGTGAGTAAATCTACTAAGTTTTGAGCTAAAATACTTAGCGCATTCGCACTGCGTACCATGCGCATGCGCATTTTCGCATTAATCGCTCCGTTGCGAAAATCGACAACGAGCGATCAACTCGGAAAGACCCCCATTATTTCTCTAAGGTTTGTTTGTTACTCATTACACACTTACGTCTTTAAAGTAGTGATGTGCACCGGACATTTTTTGGGTTTTGTGTTTTGGTTTTGGATTCGGTTCCGCGGCCGTGTTTTGGATTCGGACGCGTTTTGGCAAAACCTCCCTGAAAATTTTTTGTCGGATTCGGGTGTGTTTTGGATTCGTTTTTTTTTTACAAAAGACCCTCAAAAACAGCTTAAAACATAGAATTTGGGGGTAATTTTGATCCCATAGTATTATTAACCTCAATAACCATAATTAACACTCATTTTCAGTCTATTCTGAACACCTCACACCTCACAATATTATTTTTAGTCCTAAAATTTGCACCGAGGTCGCTGGATGGCTAAGCTAAGCAACACAAGTGGCCGACACAAACACCTGGCCCATCTAGGAGTGGCACTGCAGTGTCAGACAGGATGGCACTTCAAAAAAATAGTCCCCAAACAGCACATGATGCAAAGAAAAAAAGAGGCGCAATGAGGTAGCTGGATGGCTAGGCTAAGCGACACAAGTGGCCGACACAAACACCTGGCCCATCTAGGAGTGGCACTGCAGTGTCAGACAGGATGGCAGATTTAAAAAATAGTCCCCAAAAACAGCACATGATGCAAAGAAAAAAAGAGGTGCACCAAAGTCACTGGATGGCTAAGCTAAGCGACACAAGTGGCCGACACAAACACCTGGCCCATCTAGGAGTGGCACTGCAGTGTCAGGCAGGATGGCACTTCAAAAAAATTGTCCCCAATAAGCACATGATGCAAAGAAAAAAAGAGGCGCACCAAGGTCGCTGTGTGACTAAGCTAAGCGACACAAGTGGCTGACACAAACACCTGGCCCATCTAGGAGTGGCACTGCAGTGTCAGGCAGGATGGCACTTCTAAAAAATTGTCCCCAAACAGCACATGATGCAAAGAAAAAAAGAGGCGCACCAAGGTCGCTGTGTGACTAAGCTAAGCGACACAAGTGGCCGACACAAACACCTGGCCCATCTAGGAGTGGCACTGCAGTGTCCGGCAGGATGGCACTTCAAAAAAATTGTCCCCAAACAGCACATGATGCAAAGAAAAAAAGAGGTGCACCAAGGTCGCTGTGTGACTAAGCTAAGCGACACAAGTGGCCGACACAAACACCTGGCCCATCTAAGAGTGGCACTGCAGTGTCCGGCAGGATGGCACTTCAAAAAAATTGTCCCCAAACAGCACATGATGCAAAGAAAAATGAAAGAAAAAAGAGGTGCAAGATGGAATTGTCCTTGGGCCCTCCCACCCACCCTTATGTTGTATAAACAGGACATGCACACTTTCAGCGACAGGGTCTGCCGCACGACTGTGACTGAAATGACTGGTTGGTTTGGGCCCCCACTAAAAAAAGAAGCAATCAATCTCTCCTTGCACAAACTGGCTCTACAGACGCAAGATGTCCACCTCATCATCATCCTCCCAGGCAGGAGAGGACTCGTCAGACTTGCCAGTGACATGGCCTGCAGGACTATTGGCTTTCCTGTGTAAGGAGGAAATTGACACTGAGGGAGTTGGTGGTGTGGTTTGCAGGAGCTTGGTTACAAGAGGAAGGGATTTAGTTGTCAGTGGACTCCTTCCGCTGTCACCCAAAGTTTTTGAACTTGTCACTGACTTCTGATGAATGCGGTCCAGGTGACGTATAAGGGAGGATGTTCCTAGGTGGTTAAAGTCCTTACCCCTACTTATTACAGCTTGACAAAGGCAACACACGGCTTGACACCTGTTGTCCGCATTTTGTTGAAATAATTCCACACCGAAGAGCTGATTTTTTTTGTATTTTGACAAGGCATGTCAATGGCCTTATTCATGCCACGGACAACAGGTGTCTCCCCGGGTGCCTGACTTAAACAAACCACCTCACCATCAGAATCCTCCTGGTCAATTTCCTCCCCAGCGCCAGCAACACCCATATCCTCATCCTGGTGTACTTCAACAGTGACATCTTCAATTTGACTATCAGGAACTGGACTGCGGGTGCTCCTTCCAGCACTTGCAGGGGGCGTGCAAATGGTGGAAGGCGCAAGCTCTTCCCGTCCAGTGTTGGGAAGGTCAGGCATCGCAACCGACACAATTGGACTCTCCTTGGGGATTTGTGATTAGAACGCACAGTTCTTTGCTGTGCTTTTGCCAGCTTAAGTCTTTTTATTTTTCTAGCGAGAGGATGAGTGCTT
Organism: Pseudophryne corroboree; assembly: GCF_028390025.1. Taxonomy (NCBI): domain Eukaryota; kingdom Metazoa; phylum Chordata; class Amphibia; order Anura; family Myobatrachidae; genus Pseudophryne; species Pseudophryne corroboree. The sequence goes on along the minus strand of NC_086454.1, from coordinate 357,970,505 downwards.
CCATCCTCATGTGAATCTGAACCACTAGCCATGAACATAGGCCAGGGCCTCAGCCGTTCCTTGCCACTCCGTGTCGTAAATGGCATATTGGCAAGTTTATGCTTCTCCTCAGACGCTTTCAATTTTGATTTTTGGGTCATTTTACTGAACTTTTGTTTTTTGGATTTTACATGCTCTCTACTATGACATTGGGCATCGGCCTTGGCAGACGATGTTGATGGCATTTCATCGTCTCGGCCATGACTAGTGGCAGCAGCTTCAGCACGAGGTGGAAGTGGATCTTGATCTTTCCCTATTTTAACCTCCACATTTTTGTTCTCCATTTTTTAATGTGTGGAATTATATGCCAGTATCAATAGCAATGGCCTACTACTATATATACTGCGCACAACTGAAATGCACCACAGGTATGGATGGATAGTATACTTGACGACACAGAGGTAGGTACAGCAGTGGCCTACTGTACCGTAATGCTATATATTATATACTGGTGGTCAGCAAACTGTGCAAAAATGAAATGCACCACAGGTATGGATGGATAGTATACTTGACGACACAGAGGTAGGTACAGCAGTGGCCTTCTGTACCGTACTGCTATATATTATATACTGGTGGTCAGCAAACTGTGCAAAACTGAAATGCACCACAGGTAAGGATGGATAGTATACTTGACGACACAGAGATAGGTACAGCAGTGGCCTACTGTACCGTACTGCTATATATTATATACTGGTGGTCAGCAAACTGTGCAAAACTGAAATGCACCACAGGTATGGATGGATAGTATACTTGACGACACAGAGATAGGTACAGCAGTGGCCTACTGTACCGTACTGCTATATATTATATACTGGTGGTCAGCAAACTGTGCAAAACTGAAATGCACCACAGGTATGGATGGATAGTATACTTGACGACACAGAGGTAGGTACAGCAGTGGCCTACTGTACCATACTGCTATTTATTATATACTGGTGGTCAGCAAACTGTGCAAAACTGAAATGCACCACAGGTATGGATGGATAGTATACTTGACGACACACTGGTAGGTACAGCAGTGGCCTACTGTACCGTAATGCTATATATTATATACTGGTGGTCAGCAAACTGTGCAAAAATGAAATGCACCACAGGTATGGATGGATAGTATACTTGACACCACAGAGGTAGGTACAGCAGTGGCCTACTGTACCGTAATGCTATATATTATATACTGGTGGTCAGTAAACTGTGCAAAAATGAAATGCACCACAGGTATGGATGGATAGTATACTTGACGACACAGAGGTAGGTACAGCAGTGGCCTACTGTACCGTAATGCTATATATTATATACTGGTGGTCAGCAAACTGTGCAAAAATGAAATGCACCACAGGTATGGATGGATAGTATACTTGACGACACAGAGGTAGGTACAGCAGTGGCCTACTGTACCGTAATGCTATATATTATATACTGGTGGTCAGCAAACTGTGCAAAACTGAAATGCACCACAGGTATGGATGGATAGTATACTTGACGTCACAGAGGTAGGTACAGCAGTGGCCTACTGTACCGTTATGCTATATATTATATACTGGTGGTCAGCAAACTGTGCAAAACTGAAATGCACCACAGGTATGGATGGATAGTATACTTGACGACACAGAGGTAGGTAGAGCAGTGGACTACTGTACCGTAATGCTATATATTATATACTGGTGGTCAGCAAACTGTGCAAAACTGAAATGCACCACAGGTATGGATGGATAGTATACTTGACGACACAGAGGTAGGTACAGCAGTGGCCATCTGTACCGTACTCCTATATATTATATACTGGTGGTCAGCAAAATTATGCACTGTACTCCTACTATATACTGTCTACAATGCAGCACAGATATGGAGTGTTTTTCAGGCAGACAACGTACACTGGTGGTCACTGTCAGCAAAACTCTGCACTGTACTCCTGCTATATAATACAGCTGCTCCCCAGTCCCCACAATTAAGCAGTGTGAGCACAGATATATGCAGCACACTGAGCACAGATAAGGAGCGTTTTTTTCAGGCAGAGAACGGATAAAACTGGTGGTCACTGATCAGCAAAACTCTGCACTGTACTCCTCCTATATACAGCTGCTCCCCAGCCCTCCCCACAATTAAGCAATAAAGCACAATCAAGTTCAACAATAAACGGAGAGGACGCCAGCCACGTCCTCTCCCTAACATTTCCAATGCACGAGTGAAAATGGCGGCGACGCGCGGCTGCTTATATAGAATCCGAATCTCGCGAGAATCCGACAGCGGGATGATGACGTTCGGGCGCGCTCGGGTTAACCGAGCCATACGGGAGAATCCGAGTATACCTCGGACCCGTGTAAAAAGGGTGAAGTTCGGGGGGTTCGGTTTCCGAGAAACCGAACCCGCTCATCACTACTTTAAAGCAATCTCCGCCATTTGAATTGTGGACTGCTCTGCAACTGCCACTGGAGAGGAGATATTTATCTCCATATCCAGAGAACATACTGTAAATATCACATTTTCCAGCTTTTATGAGATAATTATGTTTTATTATATATCCCCCTTAACCTTGCTGTAACCGCTGTTTCACAAAACCCTGTACTGCTATCCTAGCAGAAGACAGTCCCTGACTGATGAGCTGCTTACATCCTTGCTCCATTGCAGGCGCCGCTCCACAGCTGGTCCAGCTACTGTAACAGTGAGTACAGCTGTACATTTACTTGTGCCACAATGAGCCACTGAGGGTTGGCTACGGGATAAAGGTAATCAGGATACCTGGTTAAGCTAACTGGACTGTTCATTGCCTACACAATAACCATGGGAATAGACATTGTGGACCGGCCCAGGTAAATGGGGGCATGCCCTAATGAAAGGGTGCTTGACCACGCCTCCGTCCCCAAAAATATAGTTGAAAACAGCATTTATGGCGGCGCCGTATGCTCTACAGTGGGGTGCCATAGTGCACCCCAGCCAGGAGCCGATCAGGAGGGGCACGACCAGGGTCTGTTTGCTAACCCCGCAGCACAGACTGGGGACATAAAAGAGTGCTGTCTGGTAAGAGGGGCCGAGCGGTGGACCCGGGCCTCCACCAGACCCAGGTAATTTGTACCCGCTCCCCGCCCTCTCAGCGCCACTGACAGTAACTGCTGGTATATACAGTACTCTGTAGTCAATGGATAGACAGTGTCTAGTTAGAGAGTCAATAGGTCAACCCCATATGGTTGACATGCAATAAGTTGACATGGTCAAAAGGTCGACAGGTAAAAGGTCAACTGTGTCTAAGGTCGAGAGGTACAAAAGGTCAACAGATTCAAAGGTTGCCATGACAATGGTGGGCACACAAATTGTCAACATCATATATTTTTTTTGGGGGGGGTAATTTTTTCAACTTTTGCTTGATTTATTACTCACATGGCCTACGATTGGGAATAGTAACCGTGCTCGAAGTGTGGCAAGCGAAGCGAGCCCGTGAGGGTACACATCTTCACCGATTGCGGTAACGGATGACGAAATATACAATATGAAACCCAAAAATTTAAAAAAACTTTTATTCTGTTGACCATTTCCATGTCAACCTTTCGAACGTGTTGACCTTTTGACCTGTCAACCTTTTCGACAGTCTACCTTTTCTATGTCGACCTTTTGACCCTGCCGACCTTTTGTAACTGTCCACCTGCTTGCATGTCGACCATATGGGGTCGACCAATTGACTGTCTACCTAAAACTCGTAGATCTATAATACCATATCCAACTGCACACGCATTCCCCACATAATGATCGTGTGACGGGAGTATCACGGGTGTGTGCGGAACTCGTTGCGAACTGAGATGCTTCATCACTTACATCGGAGGCCAAACTCTTACAGAGAATCTGCACCTACTGTAGCACGGGGCAGGTGCAAATTCTGATGGTGCTTCTGATGGTAGGGGCATCACGGTGCACATTCAGACACACGGCTGTACACCAGGGGAGGGGCTGACACTAGCATTAGCTATACTAGCATTGGGGCTGAAACTAGCATAAAGTCGCGGACATAACTACGGCAAAGGACGCTAAAGTGACTAAAGCAGAATCAGCCCCTATGTGCCTGTGGGGGCACTCTCACAGGAGAGGGAGCTTGTGATCCTTCCCCCTCAGCCTACATCCTCCTTTGTAGGTTGTCACTTCATCGCACATGTTCAATGTTGTATAAAGGCATCTGTGCCAGGAGGACAGGCCATTATTCTATCATCTGTGCTGGCAATAATATATTCAAACATGGAACCCAAAATATGTATCACATGGTGATAAACGAGTCGATGCAGTGGTACACAGACCCCCTAAGACTGGTTATAATTCCAGTCAATAACACTATATCAAATAAGACGTAATTGAAAAAAAAAAAAAAGTGAATTTTGCAAAGAGCAAAAAAAAAAAAAAAAAGGAGCAAAAAAATAAATAAAACTGAAATAAGCTCTCACATAGCCGGTCCTGTAGGTTCTACGCTGCAATAAAATGACACAGTGCTTTAAATACAAATTTATTGAAAAATTCACAAAAGTAACGTCCTGTCCATGTTTACGTAGGATTCTTTTTAATGAATATCATTAGAATATGTTTTCTTGTCTATTTGATGATCAATTACCTTTTAAAATTTTCTTGGCTGAATCCCACACGCACAGATTACGAGAAGTCAGGACAAGTAGCTCTGCCTGGAACTACTAGAGTATGCTTATTCACGTCTGGATTAGTGAGTGAAGACCGGCGAGTCCTGCTCGGCGTGCCTTTCTCGTAATGGAACAGATGCTCATCGCATTCTCTGTGGGACCTCGGCAAAGTAAGAAAAACTGCTCTGTTAAAGTGTTTGTGCTCGTTACGTGGGAGCATGCAGTCCTGTGCCGCCTGCCGACTCCCTGGTGATGGAAGGAGACATTGATTTTACTTGTGTCCGCGGCTTTTTTTAAAGTGTTTAAATAAACGTATGTAAATGTGGAGAGATGTTTTGGATACATTGGGCCTAATTCAGACCTGAACGCTAGGGTGCATTTTTTGCATCCCTGCGATCAGGTAGTCGCCGCCTACAGAGGGAGGGGGAAATCGCTATGCAGGGGTGCGATTGCATGTGCAGGAGAGCTGCACAAACAGAAGTTTGTGCAGTCTCTGCACTCTCTGCACAGCCCAGGACTTGCTCTTCCAGTGCAATGATCGGGGCCGGAGCTGACGTCAGAAACCCTTCCTCCAAACGCCTGGTCCCTTCTGCATTTCTCTGGACACTCCTTAAAAACGGTCAGTCACCACCCACAAACGCCCTCTTCCTGTTAGTCACCTTCCGATCGCCCGTGCAATAGCTTTTCTCGCACTATCCCGTCACTGCCCGTCGCTCCCCGGCGTTGCGGACCGACACGCCTGCACATTGCGGTGCATACGCATGCGCAGTTCAGATCTGATCGCAGGCTGTACGAAAACGCAGCCTAGCGATGAGGTCTGAAGCAGGCCCTTTGTCATATAATCCTCTTTTAATATGCACTAGGGTTTATTCCTACTTTTAGTAGTTGATTTCATGCAACAATTCAACTTACTTTATACAGTTCCATTTTCCTGGAGCCAAATAAGAAGTTAAGGAAGACGGAGGGGCTATGAGATACCATTACAAGGTTCTAGATGTGATATTTGATGATCCTTGTTGAAGAACCTCTCTTGTTCATTGGCTGTAATCTCCGGTAAGATGTTGTATAACGATGGACTTGCAAATTACTTCAGCAACCGCAAATCTGTAATAGTTTGGATGAATTTCAGACTCAGATAAATCACTACGCCCATTTCTAGTTTGGTAGCTACCATTGGCCCTCATTCCGAGTTGTTCGCTCGTTATTTTTTTTCGCTACGGAGCGATTAGTCGCAAACTGCGCATGCGCAATGTTCGCAGTGCGCCTGCGCCAAGTAAATTTGCACAAAAGTTTGGTATTTTACTCACGGCCTAACAAGGTTTTTTCATCGTTCTGCTGATCGTAGTGTGATTGACAGGAAGTGGGTGTTTCTGGGCGGAAACTGACCATTTTCTGGGAGTGTGCGGAAAAACGCAGGCGTGTCAGGGAATAACGCGGGAGTGTCTGGAGAAACGGGGGAGTGGCTGGGCGAACGCTGGGTGTGTTTGTGACGTCAAACCAGGAATGAAAAGGACTGAGCTGGTCGCAGTGTAGGAGTAAGTCTGGAGCTACTCAGAAACTGCTAAGAAATTTCTATTCGCAATTCTGCTAAACTTTCGTTCGCAATTCTGCTAAGCTAAGATACACTCCCAGAGGGTGGCGGCTTTAGCGTGTGCAATGCTGCTAAAAGCAGCTAGCGAGCGAACAACTCGGAATGAGGGCCATTGTACGCAGTTTAGGGCTTATTCATTTGGATGCTTTTTTACCTGCTTTTAAACAATTGATTTAGGACCTTGTTTAGATTTTGATGCGTTTTGCGATCCAAACATACACAGAAAAGTTCTACTGCAACAACAGATAACTTACATGTGTACAGAATGTTGAGTTGCGAGCATTTCCAGATACAGTCAAGACCACTGTATCTCTGCGTACACAGATGTGCATGCTTGCACCTAGCTATAGAGTATGGCTGATAATTATATTTATTTGTATCAAATTGGTAGTATTATGTATTTTAAAAATCAACAAAAAATAAAGCAAAAAAAAAAATAAAGTAGCAATTTATGAAATTATTGATGAACTGGGTTTTATTATCAACACCATGTCTTCTGCTCCTTCATGTTCACCTTCCAAATGGTTTTGGACTAGCAACTGGAGAAGACAAGGACTACAGATGTGTCCACATAAAACCACTGTATTTGTTTGCATCATTAGTGCTACAATGCCCGGCTACCCTGGAAACGGGCACTAGTTCTCTTGCATGCAGTCATTATTGATGCCAAGTTTCCACCTAGAATTGCCCATTTAGTGGACGCAGGGAAAGGATGTGATGTGAACCACTCTGAGACGCATATACCTTTGCGAAGGTTTCAGAATTATTTTGATATTTGTCAGTTCTCATTAGTTTGCTTTTTCAGACTGCCAGTAACGATCTCAGTTTCATAGAATTTTATGTGACTGTCATATAAACCACTATCATGTGGCACGTGCTATAGTGAGCAAAGAGGCTTTGGAACACTCCTCTGAGCTCTGTTTTCACTGTAACATCCTCCTGCTACTTCTCACCCTGTGAAGTCACATGACTTGCTAAGTGCTAATCGAGCCTGTGTCTGGTACCAATACTTATTTTTCCTCCAGGGATCTGAAAGGAGGTAATGATTTGTAGGAGGAAACCTAAGAAAACCAGAGACATACTTAAAAGGTACCTACTGTAACTATTAAAAGAAAAGAAAACTTATATATGGGATTGTAACTTTAATCAGTTATATTGGTTCAGAAATCAAGAAGCAGTTACTAAGGTCCTCGTTTAGTGGCTGATTTATCATCATCCGTATCTAAAGATGTGGATGACAGGTGATAAAATTGTCCAAACTCGCACTGCGATAATTGAGTAGATTGCATGGATCATGTATCAATTATTGCGTGCAGGAACAGAGCTTGCGAGCGAGCTCTGTCCCTGTGATGCCTCTCCGCAGCATCTTTGGGGTATTTTTTGTAAAAAATACCACGCTGTCCTGCTGTGCACGTGCCGCCGTCCATCGCTACTGCTGCCGTTGGCTCCCCCCCCCCCTAGTCGCTACTACCCCCACAACGCAAAAGAGCTTCCCCCCTGGATTTATACTTACCAGCCCCAGGAGCCAGTGTCTGCTGCACCAGGAGGCTTCTGTACTGTGACCCCCGCTGCTGTAAAGTGAGCTGCCGCTTTACAGCGCCACTTTACTGCACAGGGGTCACAACGCAGCTTATGGAGAACTTGGTGCCTGGCAGTACTCGCTGGAGTACCCATCACCAGCTCCTGGGACTTAGAAGTATGATTTTTATTTTTTAAAACTTTTTTTAAATTTTTTTTTAAAGGTGATCAGCTTGTGTGTCCATCGGACACACATAGCTGATCACAATGGCTGAGCAAAAGGCTGCAGATCGCAGTGCTACCCTGTGATTTTGCCAGCCTGAGCTGGCGGTAATATCACAGGGCATACTGCACTTTTTTGTTGTTGTAAATTTGGCCAACATTATTGTACTCACCCCACCCCTTTCACGGAAGTCCTACCACTTACCTATGATCTACAACTTGTAGTTTTGGTGAACTATGTGCAAATGTTGATTGCACCTCAGGACACATATTTTGGTGAAACATTCCTTAATTTTGTTATAACTAAACTCATGAAAATAAGCAAAAGTTTGGCTTAGCTCCTCATAGACTAGGAAACAATGGGATGGAAGAGGGCACGCCATCAGTAGATGTGAATATGTAAAAAATCACTCCAGATGCGAATTGCGTTGGGTAAACCTATGATGTGTTTGAAGCTGATATAAGATATGTTTTCTTTTTAAACTCCCTTAGAATACAGAAACCTATTACCTACCTCTGTAGAGCAGATCAGCAGCAAACCGGGGGTGTAGCAGCTTTCAAATGGTAAGTGCTCCTCTTTAAATATCTAATACAGAAGTACAGCAATTGATATTACAATAAGTGCCTAAAAGATAGGAACAAAATGTAACAAAGGGACTGAATGAATCCTCTAGTGATACATTGCACATGTTTATATTATCGTGTAACAATATTCAAATACGTATTTCATCTCCAACCACTTTGATCTACTACACTGGTAAGAAATAAATATTTTCTTTTGGCTTTTTTTTTTTTACTTTTAACTACTGCCAAGGAGATCTGCGTCTACCACACTGTATAACAAGACACCTGCTTCCAGCGTACAACTGTCAAGGACACTCTTAAGAAAGAATAAAAGAGCCAGGAGATCTCAAGGATTGTTCCAATGAGTGTGTCTGCTGAGAGGCAAGTCAGCGCACCTGCCTCACCTGTCCAGTCTTGTGTTCTTACACTTCTATAGCCCCTTTCATGCTGAGACACCTGACTACAAAAGGACAACATGTCACATCAGCAGGCATCTGATCTCCTTTTGTACCAGAAATCTCCTTTGGAGCTTTTTGGATAGTTCTCCAAACTTAATTACAGTTTTCCTCCCCCCAGAGAATCTCTTTGGTGATGTATGGAATACAGTATCAGCGATACCTAGATATTTAGTGCCCGGATGGTGATACAGCAAATAACTGGCGCCATCCATCTGTTTTCAGACCAGCAGATGTGTCAGATTAGGAAGGAATAATTACAACACCAGATGAGAGACTAGAGCACCACATCTTGAATGCATATTGGCTGATTGTTTTTCCTCTTTAAGTACGTGCACGTGTGATAATATGTTCCATGCAAAAAAAAAAAGAAGATAATTGACTGCTATAAAATAACTTACACCTTACGACTGTTTGGGGTATTTGCTAATTAAACTTTTTACGACCACATTATTATGCTTCGGTGTGAAAGGACATTGGAAATAAAAAAAAATGTGTGAAGGTTGCCATACGTTGATGTCTAAGAACATATTTTAATGTCTATTAGTGGAATCACTGGAGTGTGCTGACATTTGATCAAGAGATTTTTTTTTCTTTAAAAGGTCAACACGGTGAGAGCAGCCGTATCAGACAAATCAGTTTTGTAGTGTTTGAGTGTAGAAGCTGGTGTGACATAACTGCAGAAACCTGAATTATTGCCGTAATAGTCAATTTACTGACATTTTCATAAAAAATGGTACATAGCAGTCAACACCAAAAAACTGAACATGGAAATGCATAAAAGAAGTGTTATAGGTAGAGTTGAGTGGGTTCGGTTCTCCCCGAGCTGGGATCTGAGCCTGGCTTGGGTTTTCACGCCCGCCTCGATTACTTCATCGAGGCAAAACATCCCGCTGTCGGATTTTCACGGGTTTTGCATTCTATATAAGTTTCCATGCATCTGCGCCATCTTCACTGTAGCATTGGAGAGTGTACTGGCCGGACGCCTCCGTCTCAGTACTGGGTGGCATGGTGTGGTGTGAGGTGGGTGGGGTTGCCCTGTGTGCTGTATCTGAAAAAGGGGTGCTCTCTGTCTGCTGTATCTGAAAGGGGTGATCTGTCTGTCCATCCAAGGGCTCTGCCCCAGTGTAAATTTAAAATAATAAAAGCTAAAAAAAAAAAAAAAAAGATTATAATTATAAAATATATATATATATATATTTTTTTTTTTTGTTTGTGCTGTACCCCAGTGTACTATACAATTTTTATTTTATTTTCATAAGTACTGCGACACTGCCGGTCAGACCGCAGTATATTATTTCCTACTCATACACATATTGTGCGACATGGTTGGTGAAATCAACCGCAGTGTGTTATTGCTATATACATTTCTGACTCATTTGTGCAACGATGTCGGTGAAGTCAACCGCAGTGTGTTATTATTATATACATTTCTGACTCATTTGTGCAACACTGTCGGTAAAGGTCAACCCCACTTTGTGTTGATAGAAATGGAGGCTACTACTAGTGCTGAAGCTGCTGCCACTAGTCATGACATTGACAATACAAGTCCGTCAACGTCATCTGCTAAGGCTGAAGCCCAGGGGCATAGAGGGCTTAAGTCAGGGTATGTAATATCATTTAATTTTAGAGTGGTAAAGAAAACAAAAATCAAAAGGAAAGTTATCTGCAGAGGCAGTAAGACAAACTGCGCATTCAGAATCAGAACCATCATACATTCTTGAGGAACGTTCAGGGGTGTCCGCGTCAGCTGACATTTCCCACACTGTCCTCATAGAGAAGCCTATTTTACCTCCTTCCACCACTTCTGAACCATCTGCACATGTGAGGAGCAGTACAAGTTAAGATGGTGATGAATCTGATGAGGAGGGTGATGAATCTGATGAGGAGGACGTAATAGAAATTGAGGATTCCTGTGTGGAAGTGGGACAGGATGAGGGGGATATGCGTGTACTATCTGACAGTGAGGATGTTGATGATGATGTTGTTTGTGTAAGTCAGCCACCGGTGGATGCAGTTGTTGACCGTGATAAAAAGAAAGCCATTGCGATGCCTGGGCATAGGACCAAAAAAGCCACCACCTCTTGGGTGTGGGATTATTTTAACCCCAATCCTGACAATTTTTATGAAAGCATCTGCTCCATTTGTGAGGCCAAATTTAGTAGAGGTAGAAACGTTAGCCATTTAGGCACCTCCTCCATGTTCCAGATGGAGCCATCTTCATCTTTGCATTTAATAGGAATAACTGAGCCAGGGCAGTCGGACTTAATCCCCTGCTGTAATGATTTAATCCCCTGATGTATTGTTCTCTCTGTATTGTATTGCAGCTGAGAACAATAGATGAAATACTTATGCTAATAAAGCATGGTGCACCTAGGTGCAGCAGAGAAGCCAAGATGAGAGTGGCTCCATCTATACGTCATTTGCGGCGAAGACATGAAATTTATTGTACAAGATTATAATGTAATTAACACCTCGTCATAGATATCACTGGCGTATTTATAATGGGTGCAGTCTATAGCTGCAGATATATGCAACTAATATCTCCGTATTATCTGATTATTATGTAGTATTATTTTTCACTCAGAGTGCATTAGGGAACACAAATTGTTTTTTCTTACCCAGAATTACCCCTCCCCTTTTAGCACCTGAGTGACATCACAATCTGATTGAGCAGCTTACCATTATATGTGTAGTGTACTTAAAAAATAATGTCAGCTGAAATTTTGAAAGCAGCGATTCCTTTCCTGCATATATAAGGTAGTGCTGGCTGTAGCTCTGGATCTGAAGTTTATAGCAGGTAGTAAAAACACCACACAGGGCGATTCCTGTTGTTAATATCCAGCGTCTCATCCCATACCTGTAAATAATTCCCATTTTCCAACCCTGTGCCTACATTTATGTTCCACCAACAAGGTAAAGCACATTACAAAAGTCCTCTGTGGCCAATAACATACACAAACAATGCAATTAGCGTGACATTTGAATAGCAGTAATAATGGCGAGATACAGCCGAAGACTATATTTTAAACCTTAGATGAGCCACGTCTCCTCCGCCACGTGCCTCCTGTATTCCAGAGATGCTGACAAGACTTAACTACTTTCCTTCATTCTAGGCTATTACAGCATTTTAATGAAATAGGGAGCCGCAGACATGGGTAACTGGAGTGGATTTAATTTCTCCTGCTGTGATAAAGGTTTGATCTATGCTCTATTGATCTTTCATTTATTTCCATTCTCTGCCATAACACTGAGCGCCGGGCCTTGTTTGTGCTGTCTTCATCCCAGTCTCCGTGACTCCGCAGCTCCCCAAACTTTTTGTGTTCGACAATGGCTGGAGGGATGTGTATATACTGTAAATAGGGCATCGTAGGCCTATAAGCCTGCGTGGAATATTATATATAAGGATCTGTTCAATAAATTTAACGGGGGGAGCACTGCACGGAGGGAGTCGGCAGGTGCGCATAGGCCACCTAAATGACTAATTTGGCTGTTGTGTTGCGAGTCTTGTCGCCATAATGACACTGACCAGTGCCATGCAGTGGCACATTTGTGGGAACAGGCGGGGAGAGGAAATGGTGACGCGAATCACTGCAAGGTGAGCCATTCAGCCCCCGGACTGCCCAGTTTCCTGGGAACATTTCTGGACAGTAGGCAAAGTATTATAAAACTTTGTTGCAACAGTTGAAAGAGGAGCGGGCTATTATCTCCTACTTACTGTAGCATCCCTGCACTGCTACCCGTTTACAGAATACACTCACCGGCTGGTGAGCTGTGTGAAACTCTGCTCCAGTCAAGCTCCGCTGCATGTAACCGTGTGCATGTAACAGTGAGTACGGCTGTACCTGCTATCTATCAATAAGCCAACACCACTTGTTTAATAACTGGGCTGTTCATAGTTTGAGTCATCTGCTGGTCTGTATATAACTCTGCAATATCAATACCTGCACACACATCATTCCCAAAAGTAACAGAACATTAAAGATATCGGCACTCATTCCGAGTTGATCGCTCGCTAGCTACTTTTAGCAGCCGTGCAAACGCATAGTCGCCGCCCACGGGGGAGTGTATTTTCGCTTTGCAGGAGTGCGAACGCCTGTGCAGCCGTGCGGCAGCAAACACATTTTGTGCTGAACAAGACCAGCCCTGTAGTTACTTATTCTGTGCGATGATTGCTGCGACGAATGACACGGTAATGACGTCAGATACCCGCCCAGCAAACGCCCGGCCACGCCTGCATTTTTCCAAACACTCCCAGAAAACGGTCAGTTGACACCCAGAAACTCCCACTTTCTGTCAATCTTTGCATCCGCCAGTGCAACTGAAAGCGTCGCTAGAACCTTTGCAAAACCACGATGCTCTTTGTACCCGTACGCCCCGCGCGTGCGCATTGCGGTGCATACGCATGCGCAGATTTAAATTTTTTTTAAATGATCGCTACGCCTCGAACAACGGCAGCTAGCGATCAACTCGGAATGAGGGCCATCCTCCAAGATGAGCTGGTTTATAATCTTTGTATCTTTATAGTCATTTTAAGTACACCTTGTCAACAAAACTGTCAATCAAATACATGGCTGTGGTCGATGTCATTATTCTTTAAAAATGTCACAAATGCATCCAACAGAATATCACTGTTCTAATAAACTGCATCACCTAGTCACCCATACCAACATGAATTCATTCATCTGACTTCCTCTCTGGGATGACGATCGACTCCCAGCAGCAACAACAGCAGCGGCAATAGCAACAGCAGTAGGCGTTACACTCCAGGATCCTCCAGAGGAATCCCGGTTAGGAGAGGACTCCTCAGTCTTGCCAGTGACATGGCCTGCAGGACTACTGACATTCCTGACTGAGGAGGAAGTTGACGTTGAGGGAGTTGGTGGTGTGGCTTGCAGGAGCTTGGGTACAAGAGGAAGAAGGGATTTAGGTGTCAGTGGACTGCTTCCGCTCTTACCAAAAGTTTCTGAACTTGACAATGACTTCTGATGAATGCGCTGCAGGTGACGTATAAGGGAGAATGTTCCTATGTGGTTAACGTCCTTACCCCTACTTATTACAGATTGACAATGGCAACACACAGCTTGACATCTGTTGTCCGGATTTGTGGAGAAATAATTCCACACCAAAGTGGTGGCTTTTTTGGTATTTTGCCCAGGCATGACAATGGATTTATTCATCCCATGGACAACAACTGCCTCCCCCGGTGCCTGATTTAAACAAACCACATCACCATCAGAATCTTCATTGTCAACTTCCTCCTCAGCGCCAGCAACACCCATATCCTCATACTGGTGTACGTCAACAGTGACATCTTCAATTTGAATATCAGAAACTGGACTGCGGTTGCTCCTTCCAGCACTTGCAGGGAGCCACCTCTTCCCGTCCAGTGTTGGGAAGGCCAGGCATTGCAACCGCCGACACACTTGGACTCTCCTTTGGGATTTGTTACATCATTTTACAACGCACAGTTCTTTGCTGTGCTTTTGCCAGCTTAACCCTTATAATTTTTATAGCGGGAGGATGAGGGCTTCCATCGTCATATGAAGCTGAACCACTAGTCATGAACACAGGCCAGGGCCTCAGCCTTTCCTTGCCACTCCGTGTCATAAATGGCATATTGGCAAGTTTACGTTTCTCTTCAGACCACTTAAATTTATTTTTTTGGGGTCTTTTTACTGAACTTTGGCTTTTTGGATTTTACATGCCCTCTACTATCACACTGGACATCGGCCTTGGCAGACGACGTTGATGGCATTTCATCGTCTATGTCATGACTAGTGGCAGCAGCTTCAGCACAAGGAGGAAGTGGTTCTTGTTCTTTCCCTATTTTATCCTGTAAATTTTTGTTCTCCATTATTTTTATAATTATAATTATAATTACCAGTGGTACTGTCATATAAGTCCAGGGGTACTGCTGTATAAGTCATGGGTAACTGCCATATAAGTCCAGTACAGGGGTGCTGCCATATAAGTCCAGGGGTACTGCCATATAAGTCCAGCGGTGCTGCCGTATAAGTCCAGGGGTACTGCTGTATAAGTCCAGGGGTACTGCTGTATAAGTCCAGGGGTACTGCCGTATAAGTCATGGGGTACTGCCATATAAGTCCAGTCTAGTGGTGCTGCCGTATAAGTTTAGTGGTACTGCCGTATAAGTCCACCGGTACTGCCGTATAAGTCCAGTCCAGTGGTGCTGCCGTAGAAGTCCAGTCCAGTGGTACTGCCGTATACGTCCAAGGGTACTGCCGTATAAGTCCAGGAGTACTTCCGTATAAGTCCAGGGGTACTGCCATATAAATCCAGTGGTACTGCCGTATAAGTCCAGTCCAGTGGTGCTGCCATATAAGTCCAGTAGTGCTGCATATAAGTCCAGGGGTACTGCCGTATAAGTCCAGGGGTTCTGCCGTATAAGTCCAGCAGTACTGCCTAGTGAAGTGGAACCTAGATGGGATTTGGTACCAGGGACACAGTACCTCAATTCTCTAAGTCCTACTGAACTAATGGTGGATACCGGATGCACGTCTAACACCAACATAGCTGTAAAGTACTCAGTTATATGCTTTTCAACAGGATGACTGCTGTCATATTTCATCTTCCTCACAAAGGACTGTTGGACAGTCAATTGCTTAGTTGAAGTAGTACAAGTGGTCTTCCGACTTCCCCTCTGGGATGACGATCGACTCCCAGCAACAACAACAGCAGCGGAAGCAACACCATCAGTAGGCGTACCACTCAAGGATCCTCCGGAGGAATCCCGGTTAGGAGAGGACTCCTCAGTCTTGCCAGTGACATGGCTTGCAGGACTACTGACGTTCCTGACTGAGGAGGAAGTTGACGTTGAGGGAGTTGGTGGTGTGGCTTGCAGGAGCTTGGGTACAAGAGGAAGAAGACATTTAGGTGTCAGTGGACTGCTTATGCTCTTACCCAAAGTTTCACAACTTGACACTGACTTCTGATGAATGCACTGCAGGTGACGTATAAGGGAGGATGTTCCTAGGTGGTTAACGTCCTTTCCCCTACTTACTACAGATTGACAATGGCAACACACGGTTTGACACCTGTTGTCCGGATTTATGGAGAAATAATTCCACACCGAAGAGGTGGCTTTTTTTGTATTTTGCCCAGGCATAACAATGGGCTTATTCATCCCACGGACAAAAGGTGTCTCCCCCGGTGCCTGATTTAAACAAACCACATCACCATCAGAATCCTCTTCGACAACTTCCTCCTCAGTGCAAGCAACACCCATATCCTCATCCTGGTGTACTTCAACAGTGACATCTTCAATTTCAATATCAGGAACTGGACTGCGGTTGCTCCTTCCAGCACTTGCAGAGGCAGAGGGCATGCAAATGGTGGAAGGAGCCACCTCTTTCCGTCCAGTGTTGGGAAGGTCAGGCATCGCAACCGCCGACACACTTGGACTCTCCTTGCGGATTTCTGATACCATCTTAGAATGCACAGTTCTTTTCTGTGTTCTTTCCAACTTAGCTCTTTTCATTTTTCTAGCGTGAGTATGAGGGCTGCCATCATCATGTGAAGCTGAACCACTAGTCATGAGCATAGGCCAGGGCCTTAGCCGTTCCTTGCCACTCCGTGTCGTAAATGGCATATTGGCTAGTTTACATTTCTCCTCAGACCATTTAAATTTGTTTTTTTGGGTCTTTCTACTGAACTTTTGCTTTTTGGATTTGACATGCCCTCTACTATGACATTGGGTATCGGCCTTGGCAGACGACGTTGATGGCATTTCATCGTCTATGTCATGACTAGTGGCAGCAGCTTCAGCACTAGGAGGAAGTGGTTCTTGATCTTTCCCTATTTTATACTCCAAATTTTTGTTCTCAATTATTTTTCTGTAGTTGTATAACAATATGCGTTACTTGAGAGCGTACCTCTACACCACACAGTGAAAACCATGTGAAAATTATTTGGATTCAATATTAATAACCTCTTTATTTGGAGTAAATAATATACAGCACAGGACAGCACCACTGGACTGTATTTATACAGCAGTAACACTGGAATTATACGGCAGTATCACTGGACTTATATGCCAGTACCACTGGAATTATACGGCAGGATCAATGGAATTATACGGAAGTATCACTGTAATTATACGGCAGTACCACTGGACTTATACGGCAGTACCACTGGATATATATACGGCAGTATCAATGGACTGGCTTTATAAGCCAATACCACTGGAATTATACGCCCGTACCACTGTAATTATACAGCAGTATCACTGGAATTATACGGCAGTACCACTGGACATATACGGCAGTATCACTAGACTGGATTTATACGCCAGTACTGCTGGAATTATACGCCAGTACCACTGGAATTATACAGCAGTATCACTGGATTTATACGGCAGTACCGCTGGACATATATGGTGGTATCACTGGACATATACAGCAGTATCACAGGACTAGTGATGTGCACCGGAAATTTTTCGGGTTTTGTGTTTTGGTTTTGGATTCGGATCCGCGGCCATGTTTTGGATTCGGACGCGTTTTGGCAAAACCTCCCTGAAAATTTTTTGTCGGATTCGGGTGTGTTTTGGATTCGGGTGTTTTTTTTACAAAAACCCCTCAAAAACAGCTTAATCATAGAATTTGGGGGTCATTTTGATCCCATAGTATTATTAACCTCAAATAACCATAATTTCCACTCATTTCCAGTCTATTCTGAACACCTCACAATATTATTTTTAGTCCTAAAATTTGCACCGAGGTCGCTGGATGGCTAAGCTAAGCGACCCAAGTGGCCGACACAAACACCTGGCCCATCTAGGAGTGGCACTGCAGTGTCAGACAGGATGGCACTTCAAAAAAATAGTCCCCAAAAAGCACATGATGCAAAGAAAAAAAGAGGCGCAATGAGATAGCTGTGTGACTAAGCTAAGCGACCCAAGTGGCCGACACAAACACCTGGCCCATCTAGGAGTGGCACTGCAGTGTCAGGCAGGTGGCACTTCAAAAAATACTCCCCAAACAGCACATGATGCAAAGAAAAAAAAGAGGCGCAATGAGGTAGCTGTGTGACTAAGCTAAGCGACCCTAGTGGCCGACACAAACCCCTGGCCCATCTAGGAGTGGCACTGCAGTTTTCTAGCGAGAGGATGAGTGCTTCCATCCTCATGTGAAGCTGAACCACTAGCCATGAACATAGGCCAGGGCCTCAGCCGTTCCTAGCCACTCCGTGTTGTAAATGGCATATTTGCAAGTTTACGCTTCTCATCGGACGCTTTTAATTTTGATTTTTGGGTCATTTTACTGAAATTTTGTAGTATACTTGACGACACAGAGGTAGGTTGAGCAGTGGCCTACTCTACCGTACTGCTATATATTATATACTGGTGGTCAGCAAAATTCTGCACTGTCCCCTCCTACTATATACTACAATGCAGCACAGATATGGAGCGTTTTTCAGGCAGAGAACGTAGATATTTGCAGCACACTGAGCACAGAAACTGAGAGAATGCAGCCACGTCCTCTCGCTATCATCTCCAATGCACGAGTGAAAATGGCGGTGACGCACGGCTCCTTATATAGAATACGAATCTCGCGAGAATACGACAGCGGGATGATGACGTTCGGGCGCGCTCGGGTTAACCGAGCAAGGTGGGAAGATCCGAGGCTGCCTCGGAACCGTGTAAAATGGGTGAAGTTCGGAGGGGTTCGGATCCCAAGGAACCGAACCCGCTCATCACTACACTGGACTGGAATTATACGCCAGTGCTGCTGGAATTATACATAAGTATCACTGGATTTATACAGCAGTACCGCTGGACATATACGCTAGTATCACTGGACATATACGGCAGTAGCACTGGACATATACGGCAGTAGCACTGGACATATACGGCAGTATCACTGGACATATACAGCAGCACATGTACACCACCACTGGACTGATGCAGGATAACGTAGCACCACTGCATTGGACTGGACTTATACAGCAGCACTGGACATATGGCAGCAGAGGACACCACCACTGTGACTGGACTGATGCAGCACAAGACACGGACACTGAGGACACTGAGGATGGAGACACGTCCTCTCTCTACACTCTCCAATGCCGGAGTGAAAATGGCGGCGACGCGTGGCTCCTTATATGGGATCCAAACCTAGCGTGAATCCGACAGCGCGATTATGACGTTTTGCCTCGTTCTATTTTCCGAGTCAGGTGGGTAGTGAAGTTCGGGGGGGTTCGGTTCTCAGGGAACGGAACCCGCTCATCTGTAATAAATAAATACCTGTGTGTGTGTTACTTCAGCCATATCAGTGTACAAGCGCAGTTGTAAATCCCCTCTTGGAAAGGGTCATGTTGATCCTCCTATCCAGTTCTACACATGTGCCAGGCTGAGTGTCCTTGTTTCATATTGTACTCTTCCTTGGTAATGCACTTAACTTTGGTTAATAGGTGTTCAGTGCGGGATTCTTCATTGCTTGTAGACGTCTGTCTATCCCGTGCCAGAACATCCTCAAGGTATTAGCATGTGGGGTAGGTAGAAGATCCACTATATCCTAAATAAGTACCTTGCCTCTTTCCCATCCCCAACTTTTCTTTTTCTGCATAAACAGCTTTGTTTGCACCTTAGGCTAGAGCAGTGATTCCCAAACTTGGTTCTCAAGGACTCAGAACAGTTCACATTTTCCAGGTCACCCAGCAGGTGCACAGGTGTATTCATTACTCACTGACACATTTTCAAGGTCACCGAGAGGTGCACAGGTGTATTCATTACTCACTGACACATTTTCCAGGTCACCCAGAGGTGCACAGGTATATTCATTACTCACTGACACATATAACATACCTCCCAACATGACCCTCTCCAGGAGGGACACAATGCTCTGCTTCTGGACTTCCCTCTTAATGTATGATTGCCCTCACCTGTGGTGAAACACCTTTCTTAGCCATTAACCTGTTCAAAACAGGTGTCGGCAATCATAAATTGAGAGGGAAGTCCAGAAGCAGAGCATTGTGTCCCTCCTGGAGAGGGTCATGTTGGGATGTATGCATATATTTTTTAAAAGATCCACAGGTGGAGCTAATTATTTAACTTTTGATTCTGTGAGGAGATCTGGAAAACCTGAACTGTCCTCAGGACCCCACACAGTGCATGTTTTGTAGGTCTCCTCACAGAATCACAAGTGAAATAATTAGCTACACCTGTGGACTTTTTAAAATGTGTCAGTGAGTAATGAGTACACCTGTGTACCTGCTGGGTTACCTGCAAAACATGCACTGTGTGGGGTCCTGAGGACCGAGTTTGAGAACCTATGTGATAGAGGTTACTTGTGCTGAGGGCTTGATGGTGGTAAGTCGGCGTGTGTAGGCCACGTGGACCCCTCTGGATCAGTCAGACACCTTCTTCAGTAGATCCGAGAATGTCCTACGGTAGGCACTGCAATTGACCCTTTCCTGTAATACGTTATATTTCAGGATCTTTCGTTATTACTGGTTGTCTTCAACGTAACAGAACCTTATATCGTTGACAGGGTAAGACTGTTTTCCCTGTAAAGTGTGGGTTTTTTGTTCAATATCTGCCAAGTAAATCTGCAGCTCAGCATATACTATTTAAGCTCCAGTGAAACCTGATTTTTGCTATCTCCCAGCTTGTTTTACTGTACTTTCATTTACACCGCGAGACAAATATCTTCTATCCATTCTTCTAAACATAGGTCACTAAACATTCCTGTCATGTTCCGCCTCTGTGTAGACTCTTTGCTGCTCAGCTCTGCAGCGGCTTCATCTCTGCCTCTCAGTCTGAGGAAAAATAACAAGTAACTGGGGATTTAATTTGCTGCAGGGGTTCCAATGCTCTTCTAGAACGGGCTGTTTATTGTTAATCTCTAGGCAATAAACTGCACATCCCGGCTCTCTGATTTTACCGTGCGCCCAGGCCACAGCTGCAAATGCTGTTTGCAGAAAGCGCTTCTTGGTTTACACATATTTACACTGTGTCGCTGCTCTTAGTTTTTCGCTTTCAGATTTGCTAAAATAATCCAGTTATCACAGTGGCAGCACGGAATATTCAGAGACTTCAGTGCGAGAATTCCATTCCTAATGGTATATACTTGGAGGATTTGTAAAAAGGGCAGGCTTAGCCAACCTGTTACGTTCCAGCTGGTGCAGATCTACAAATCCAAGCATGTCTACCCAAAGTGCACAAAAAAAATGTATGCTGCAACTGTTGCGATGGGGACAGATGGTATCAGAAATGTGGCGGAACTGTGATGGGTGCTCTTGGGGGAATGGTATCGTAATCTCAACAGT
This sequence comes from Pseudophryne corroboree, assembly GCF_028390025.1. Taxonomy (NCBI): domain Eukaryota; kingdom Metazoa; phylum Chordata; class Amphibia; order Anura; family Myobatrachidae; genus Pseudophryne; species Pseudophryne corroboree. Next base: position 357,949,221 of record NC_086454.1, on the reverse strand, counting down.
GGTGTCCCGACATTCAGAATTCTGACGGATTGCAGTGAGCATTTTAACCCTACCGATAGCACTAACCAATCCCTCTTCAGCATAAACCTAACCACCCGCTCCATAGCCTAACCCTACCCACTCCCCATCTTGCAGCATAACCCTAACCCCACGACAGCCTACCCCTATCTCCCGCAGCAGCCTAACCGTAACCCCCCCTCAGCCTACCCCTAACCCCGCCGCAGCCTAACCCTAACCTCATCCCCGCAGTCTAACCCTAACTGTATCCTCCCACAGCCAAACCCCCTAACCCTCCACCTAGTACCTAACCCTTACCCCAGTACTTACTGCCGGGTTCAATCAGGAGTCTGAACTTTGGGATGCCATTGCCTGCCAGGATCTTGGTCGCATTCCATCCCTGGATGGTGGCTAGTAGTGCATACAAACAAAGATGGTCCATTCAGTGGGCGTGTTGTAGGAATGTTGCAGGCATGTCAATGCAAGTGACTGCATTCCAAGGCACACAGTCGCAGGCGTAGGAGGCCATGGTCATAGGGAGAAACTGCACCTGCCAAATTTCAATGGTGCAACCGATGGTGGTGTATAGGGACTAAAAGTCCCTATACCCATCTCAGCCATTAAAAATTCAGCCACATGGATATACGCAAGGGTGGGACTTTGTAGTGGCATTTGCATAAACTTGCAGATGGAAGACCTCCACTAGATGTTGCTACCTCCTCTCCTGGGGCACCTCAAAATCAGGCCCATAGACACCAACTTCTTCAAACTCTACATCCCATTGACCGCAGTAAAACTGTCCTCTCACGGTTAACCTCCAACCTCACCGTCTCTGCCTCTATGTCCCAGCAAATCACAACACTGTACAGTAGGGAGGGGGCAGGCATTACACAGCAACATGGAAGCATTAAGAAGTAAGTACTGTACCACTAATCCTATGACTAGGTAAGTAAAGAGAATACTTTGGACAGAAAGTGAGAACCTCTTTGAGTATATAGAAAAACAAAATAGACTATTGTAAAAAAAAAAGTTAGAATTTTAAAATCTTTGCTAGAGCCTCCGGGAAATCCTATGCCCCGCTCTCTAGCATCTTATCTTCTTAATAAGACTATAAAGATGGGATGGCATCTTCTTTGATCACTTTGAGGCCTCCAACAAAGGCGTAACCGGAGCTTGTCTTCTGCGGGTGCATTGATTATACCATACAATGAACATAAAGCAGTGATACTGTAGATTTTAGAGCAGACAGATAAGAATAATTGTTGTCATTACACAGTAGAACGCTCAATAGATATTTTAGACTCAGTTCATGTTTTAAAAGCCATTGACTCTTACGGAAAGATATATGGAGCCGGCATTAATATATTAAGTAGTGTGATAAAAACAACATTTTTCTTTTTTTTGAGAGTATAAAAGGAACCGAATGGCCTATGAGTTATTTGTAGCGCTTAAAAGAGATCTGAAACACTGCAAAGCATATGGCTGTGATTACACAGCTGCCGGACCCCATAATAATATTCCTGCTTCACTAGCGTCTTGATCTACGCTGTAATGCTCTAGTTTTAGAAGAAGGGGAGACCTCAGAGATGCATTTTAGATACCCTTAGTCAGGGCCATTTAGAGCTAAATGGGGCCTGGGTAATTTGGGGTGTGGCCATATCTGGGAGGTGTGGCCACACCCCTTCGAAAACATGAAAAATGCTATGTGTGGCGCCATGCTACTAACGGGGAAATTTGTTCCCCCTCAGCAGCTGACCCAGGCTCTTCCATCAATCCCCGACCAGAGTAATCAGTTCCTACCCCTCTCGGAACCGAACCATCGCAACATTTGCAAGAAACAAACTTGATTGTCCAATGGTATCACTGTAAGAAAAGTGGAATTTTCTCTACAAGAAAAATACAAATAGAAAAACGTTTGTTATTTATTTTCCTTCTGATATAAATTACTTATACTGCCCTGTACTTCAGTGTTTTCTTCTCCAAGGGAGGTCAGTGGGGCTCATAGTCTCAGATATACCACATATGGACTCCTGGGTGTACTGCGGCACCAACCATTTAGGCACTCGCATCTCAGAGGATCCAGACATGTGCAACCGTATCTGAAAACCAAAAACTAAGGGTCACTAAGGCATTTGGAGTGCAATGTTCTCAGCGCTAGTATTGTATGTCTTCTGTGAGTAATGTTCAAAGATAATTGTGAATTTAGAGTGTGTGGAATAAAGGGTTAAAACATATGGTGTGTGTGTCTTGTCATTTTATTTTAAATATTTCCTTTACAGTGGAAGGTACAGTTGCCAGCAGGCTCATTACTGCCTGGGCATGCTGGCATTTGTGGTTTTCCAAGTGCTGGCATGCGGTGCAGGCTTGCTAGGACCTGTAGTCCCACTGTAATGGACAATATTTAACTCTATTATTACACAATCAACCTGACACCCAGGGGTGGCAGGGATAGCTGTGGGCATCAGCTCAGGCCTAGGGTATAATTAGGAGGGGGTCCTTTTATTGGGGGGATCCCAACTTCCCAAGGAATCTCCAACCTGGGCTGACTTGTTGGGGGAGGTTGATGTTTTGGCCGGGGGAACGCGCTTCACGGCATTAGGGGGGTAATGCCCTGCTGGTCAATGGAAATACGGGGGCTTTGTATTTCCAGAACCAGAACCGGCTCATAGAGAGGGACATTTTTTTATTTTTCCATTTTTCCATATATTAACCACTTCTTGACACAGTAAGACACAGGAGCACAGCACACATCACACTGATCTGTGCAGGCTTCTGCAGAACTTGCTGCTCACAAGCAGGTCTCCAGGATTTCATGCTTTTACTGTGGTCTGAGTTTGATCCGTGTTTTGAAATACGATTTTGACAAATCTGCGTATTGTATGGAAAGTACTTGCGAGTTGGTTCAATGGTTTACTGAATTCTATACACATAATCTATTTTCTTCGGTCCGAGATTTCGGCCCAAGATTTTACACCCATTCTTGGCTTTAGTAAATCTCTGAATTTCCAAAACAAAACTAAACTTTCATGAAAATGCTTACTTGACCAGTAAATATACCCCCTAGAACCCACTTATTTTTTTTTTTTTCTGCAATGTTCTAGGTTGATATCTGTTGTAATCTCTATGTCTATATTTTTATTACTCATAATATGTATAAAGTATAAAACTGATAAAACAATAATATGTATAGGTATTATACAACAGAAGAAGACCTCTGCGGACCATTCATGATTTATTATTCCACTTCAAATTAGCCTAACATACTAGCCACACCCTCTTTGGTAAAATTCCGTACAGGCGGTTGCGGGCGCTGCTGCATGAGCATGATCCGGACATCTTCTGGAATACACTACACCTCTGGTGGTACCACTGTTCTTGATGGTGGACATCGACATTGAGGAACTTTGTAGGAGATTGGTGTTACACCTTGAGGTGGGTAGGGCAACTAAAGCCACCTTACCTGTATGTTGCCACAGCACCTTACGTCTCCCTTTACATCCTCTCCTGTTTTAAGGAGCTTGGGCAGGGATGGAGGGCAGGGTTCCTTAAACATCTTTCTTCTCTTATTTTCTTATCTTGGGCAACTTTTGTTTAATCCACGATCCAGTTTGCCCCATAGGCAATTACACAAATGATAGTATTAATAAGGACGATACTGCAGTTTCATTTGTCCCATTTAACAAACCAGTTGTGTCAGTGAGAGTAACTGGTCCAGGAGTTTTAATGGCAACGACAAAGACCCAATCGCCCTCCTGCTTTTTCTTGCCGGAGCATGAAGAATAACTCATTTGTGGGCTGTCAATTGGATGGGCTTTCCTACTGTGATGCCTGCTTGCCGGTGGGCTGCTCTACATCTTACTACTATTTGGAAGTTTTCAGGTCATTTTTACAGTGGGTTCATCAGGAGACAGGTTTTAATTCAATTACCCACCATTTGGATGATTTTCTGTTTGTGAGCAATGCTGCTAGCAATTTGTGTCCATTCCTGTTAGACTCAGCTTGTTTCTTTACAGCTATGTTTGGTGTCCCCTTGTCTATGATAAGACGAAGGACCTAGTTATGTCTCTTTATTTCTTGGGTATCGAGATTGACACAGTTCATATGGTATTCTGTTTACCCACTGACAATCTGTGCGCTCTGGTTACAGTGATTGATGAATTTGTTGCAGGCAGGGAAAAAGTATTAAAGCAGTTAACGTCTCTATTATGCCTTCTCCATTGCCACTTGTATGGTCATGAGAATGGATAGGATATTCTGCAGGCATCTGTCCTTAAACTAAGAAGACATCAGATTTTATTTGATTATCTAGAGCGTTACTTGAGGATTAGGAAGTGGATGACAGCTCTTTGATACCCTACAGTGTATGAGGTCAATTTGAAAGCATGTTTAATGCAGATATTATGGATGAATGCTTGTACCATACATTGGAATATAAAGATGATGTGTCATCTCCATATACTTTGCTGCCATTTTTGTTATTTCTGACAATACTCATTTGACCTCCTCTTTGTTAACTTGTTTCCGAGCGTTATCATCTGTCCTTCCATTGTTTGTGGTTAAATACACAGTTTAGGGCATGGGTGGGGAACCTTTTTCCTGCCAAGAGAACATTTGGATTTTTTTGACATCATTCGCGGGATATTTTTTAAGCGCCACCCCCCAATGCGCGCTCTCTCTTAGGAAAGTAGGCGTGGCCTTACAAATAATAGCCACCGTAATAGCTGCTCACACACACTGATTCCAGTAATGACAGATACACATAATGTCCCAGAATATGCACTCACCACCACTGGTCCAGGTCGTGAATCCGCAGCACAGCCATTCCTCGCACCCACAGCCAGCAGAGCTTCCTCTCTCTACAAAGCTTCCTCATATCTCCCACAACCATCTGCCACGCATTGCATCAAGGGAGATTATGTCGTCTCACAATGTACAATGAATACAGTGCACAGTGTGAGAAAACTACATCTCCCAGGAAGCCGTGCACCGGGGACGGCTTTACATAGCTGCCTCATATCTCTCTGAGCCGTCTGCCACGCACTGCATCATGGGAGATGTAGTTGTCTCACACTGTACATTGAATACAATGCACAGTGTGAGAAAACGTAATCTCCCAGGAAGCCATGCGTCGCAAAATGGCTTTACACTTGGCGGCTGCCTCCGGGCCGGTCAAAATGCCTGTCTGGGCCGAAGGTTACCCATCCCTGGTTTAGGGCATAGCAAATCCCAGGAGTTGTTCACTTATATATTTTCAGAGTCTGGTTTTCCTGGACCTGTCATCAGGGCAGGGTTCTTTGTGGTCAGTTACTCTATGGATGACTAAAGAGTTTTTCAGTAGTAATTTTCACACCCATATTACAGTTTGTTTTTAAATTGTCTGGTGTGGGTGCAAGAGATGCATCCATAGGTAATTAGGTGTCATTGTGCTGTTGCACCATTGGCTTAAGCCCATGGACCTCATCTTCTTGTCCCATCTATAGCGGCATTACCCATCAGGTACAAAACTTGGTGCATTCGCAGTAAGCAACCAATCCTCCAAAAATGGCATTTTCTGAGGTTTGACTAAAGAATCAACTTTGATGCATCCCACACCATGTCTTGGTTTATAAAATGCTGTTTTGCCTTAAATGCAAGTTTGGGGAATTAGGTCCAAGTTTTAATGGAAGTAGTGTTTTGAAAGTCATTGGTCATTTATATTCCACACAGAAATCAATAGTCTCAGCTTTGTAGACTGTAGGTCATGGAATTGATATCTTCATTCTGGGGAGTGTAGGGCAAAAATTTACCAAGTGTCAGTTTTGAGTGTCAATTCAAATACGATGTTGATGCCCATCAGTTTTTGTCATCTAAAAATTCTCATCAGTTTACTTTCTTTTCAATAGAAGCCAAGGGCAAATGCAACTGTTCAAAAACTGTCAAAAATAACATTAAACATGCTAGTCTAAGGGTGTGTACACACGGTGAGATCCTTGATATGCCCGATTTTCACTTGCGATTTCCCTTGAACTCCCTGGAGCCCAGGACCACCGATTTTGACTAACTTTTCTTGAGATATGGACTATGTGTGCTTACGATTTTGGCTTATGTGAGATTTTGGCTTATGTGAGATGTCATTGACATGTGAGATGAACTAGATAGTAGTACACCGATCTAGCAAGGATTGACTTGCCTGCACAGTCTATCTTTTCTTGCGATGCCGACCTGGTGGGACCGCGCATCGGGATCAAATCGGGATCGCAAGGTGACTTTCACCTTGCGATCTGCACTTACTTTTCTTGCGATTTTGACTATATAGTCAAAATTGAAAGAAAATATCTCACCGTGTGTACACACCCTTACATCACAAACCACCTAAATAATGGCCAAATGTGTCAAAAACTCATTGTAGTGGGGTGGCTGGTGGTAGTAGGAGATACTGTAGTTTTTTGGCATTTGGAGGAGTTTTTAGTGTGCTTCTTGCGAGTTCTTAATGGTGCATTATGCATCTTTGTGTAGACCATTTTAAAGTCTTTTTTTTTTGTCTGTTGTTAAACTATTACTTCAGTCTTGTCTGTATTTATTTGTTTGTGTATAGGTTTATTTATAAGTTTTAGCCTTGTCTGGTTTTATGGAGGGCTAAGAGGGGGAGTAGGGGATAGGGAGCTAGTGGTAGTTGAGCAGGAATGGAAGTCAGGGAAGGAGAGGTACTGTAGCCTTACAAAACAAAGTCTGGCCATAACATGCGTTTCTCTCAATCAGGTATGTCCATTAGGGTTCACTACGGCTGGCCGGCGGTCGGGCTCCCGGCGACCAGCATCCCGGCGCCGGGAGCCCGACCGCCGGCTTACCGACAGCTTGGCAAGCGCAAATGAGCCCCTTGCGGGCTCGCTGCGCTCGCCACGCTACGGGCACGGTGGCGCGCTACGCGCGCCACACTATTTTATTCTCCCCCTATGGGGGTCGTGTACCCCCACGAGGGAAAATAATTGTCGGTATGCCGGCTGTCGGGCTCCCGGCGCCGGTATACTGAGCGCCGGGAGCCCGACCGCCGGCAAACAGAAGACCACCCTGTCCATTATCCCTTAAATTCTGCAAAAGTGGTCATATCTTAAGAAAGTCACAAGGGAGACTCCGTGCCAAGCAGAGGCAGCTTGCAACCTACGGTATGTCATCATATAGCTTCAGTGATGTGGGGAGACTTTCCCACAATGCATTGGCCTCAAGGTCTGAAGATATCCTTTGGATACATCTAGCTGTGTATATGCACGTATTAGTGTTTTAGGGCAGTAGTTAAAATGTGTCTGCCATCACATGTGTGTAATATTCTGTATATTCCGATGGGAGTAAGCATTCCGATAAACAGTGTTAAGGTCCGTACACATTAGACGATGTCGCTCTGTGAGCGACGTTGTCTAATGTTTCCCCTCCCGTGCCGGCTGGTCGGCGGCCGACTGTACACGCTGAGTCATATGACCGCTCATATCGCTCAGTGACGTCACGCCTCCACCAGCCCTGCATGCAGGTCATGGACAACAGTCCAGATCCTGCATGCATGCCCTACAGACAGCGACGATCGTTGCCGACCCGCGGGGCCGCGCATCGGTCATCACTGGCGGCATACACACTTGCCGATAAAATGAGCGACGTGCTCAGGAAGGGGAAAAATGAGCGTCGTCGCTCATTTTATCGCCAAGTGTGTATGGGCCTTAAGTTGTGTTGGGGAGCTATAGAAAGCATTTCTGTCACTACATGTGTATATGTGTTGACAAGGTATCTAACTATGGCCTCTAGACTTCAAAATGGATGCCATGTGGTCAGCACCTCCCCCTGTCTCTCTCTCTCTTTCTGTAAACACTCTCACACACATTTAAAACCAGGACCTGATTAAGGGTTCCAGCCACCCTAGGCTAATACTGAAGTGGCCGCCCCCCCCCCCCCTTACACGCCCCCATGACCAATTTTTTCGCTTATATTTTCTCTAACGTCCTAGTGGATACTTTATTACCATGGGGTATAGATTGGGTCCACTGGAGCCTGGCACTTTAAAACCTTTAGTGTGTGTATGTGTGTGCTGGCTCCTCCCCTCTATGCCCCTCCTACCAGACTCAGTTTAGAAAAATGTGCCCAAGGAGCCGGGTGCATTTCTCTGGAGCTCCAGAGAGTTTCCATTAATTTTGTTTTAGTTTATTGTTTTTGAGGTAGTCCTGGTTGGCAACCAGGCTACCGAACCAACCTCCTGAGGGTTAATGGTTCGTAATCCCAGCTGACAGGACCCTGAGATCCTGAGGTGCTGATTACACATCGTTGGTATATGTGCCCACGCCAGCAGCAAGCCACCACCCTCTAACAGATGCTGAAGATCGCAGGTGCGGTGAGTGTTAACACCGGGGTCCCGGTTATCGGGTCCCCGGGTGCAGTTTGGTGGCAGGTTGCGCAGCGGTCACGGGCCACGAGCTACTGTGCCCGCCGCAGATATAACTGGCTTAGGGCTCATGCCCCACAGTGCTCACTGCCCCTAAGGTCTTGTCTGTACTGATATATGTATGTGAATCTCACTCATGGACAGTATAACATTGTGAGGGGCCGCACGCCATTGCAAGTGGCGGAGCTTCCCAGAGCGAGACCAGAGGCGGGAAGGCGCCATTTCCTGCTGCTGCGGACATCAAGGCTGCATGCACGCTGCTCCTCCAGGGACCCTCGCTGTTACAGACTGTGTACCGGTTCCAGGGGGTCATAGCGGGGGGAGGGGGGGGGGCACTACAGCGGAAGCGCCGCTGCACGTTTTATCAGGTTTATTCATATTATTTCACACACTGTGCTGCTGTGTGGGTGTGCTGGTCTCCGCTCCTCAGTGTCACTCCAGGGGCTCTCTAGGGTCTGTGTGGGGGTGTTATACAGTGAGCTGCGCTGTTTTACAGTATTTGAGGATGTCTGTGGACATGATTATGTGTACTGCTTGTAACTCTACCCCTTCATCAGCGGGGTCTCTCATGTGTGAACAGTGCTCCTTGTCTCCTCAGGGACACAGCTCACAGGCACCTGACTGGTCAGATAATTTTAAAAGCATGATTCAGAGTGTAAATTCAGAATTAGCTGCAGCTAAAAAGGAGAGACAGGTGTTGAAACAGTCTATTGATTGTATGGCTAAAGCCGCTGATACCGAAAAGTGTTCTCAGCCCCCTCTCTCTGTTTCACATAAACGCTCACTGCCACAGGTGCTCCAGTCTGATTCTGATCAGCCTGATGTAGATGATGATGATATGGATGAGGACAGCTCTCTGTCCCCTGGGGTGGAGGCCCTCATTTATGCTGTAAGAGAGATTCTTCACATACCAGATCAGGAGTCAGAACCAGATGAGGAGTTGTACTTTAATGTTAAACCAAAGACCTCAGTCACCTTTCCTGTGTCTAAAGAATTTAATTCTCTGGCCGGGGAGGCATGGTTAAACCCTGATAAGAAATTGAAACTTCCTCCGAGGTTTTTAGCTACTTTTCCCTTCCAACCAGAGGACAGGAAGGTATGGGAAACTCCCCCATCAGTCGATCCATCTGTATCCAGACAGTCTAAGAAATTGGTACTACCGGTGCCAGGGGATTTCTCCCTTATAGAGCTGGCTGACCGTAAAATTGAGACCACTCTCAAGGCAATATATGTGATGTTAGTGTATTAGAATGCTTAATATTTGTAGACACTCCCTTACTAATGTGTGTAAGCCTGAATCTTCAGTGATGGTCCCTAGGACCAGGGGGATGCTGGGAAGTGGGTGGTCCAGTGTGCCGTGTGTCTGGAGTTGGTGATGAAATAAAACAGCACAGCAGTGAACTCACATGTCTCTGTGTCCTTATGACTGGATTTACAAACATATGAACAAAACATGGTGTCAGAAGAAGTTTAACTTGGACTGCTAGTGCTCTCAGAGTGTGAAAGAATCCTGCAGCAGTTTGTAAGGCTGTGATACTCAGTGTCTGCAAAGCCTGCCGTGTGCTCCTCTCTTCAAACAGTGAGTAACCATGGATAAACTGGCTCCTCCAACCGGCATGCTGATGTCTGGTAACTTGTCTGAAAACTGGAAAAGATTTAAGCAAAGGTTTAATATATATCTTGCTGCATGTGGAGCTGATACAGAGGCTGACAAAACTAAGGCATCCATTTTCCTCCATGTGATAGGAGAGGATGTGCTGGACATTTATAATAGTTTTCAGTTTGATGAGGGGCAGAATATGGTGCTATCTTCTATAATACAAAAGTTTGAAGATTACTTTGTGCCAAGGCAAAATGTGACATATGAAAGATATGTTTTTCACTTGTGATCAGAAGTCTAGAGATGGATTTGATCAGTATGTTACAGAGCGTGGAACAGAAGTAAGAAGAAATCGGGTGGATTTAAGATTTCATCCTAACCATAATGAAGACAACATGACTGAAGAATAACCTTCATCTGTATGATGATCCTGATAATGGTGAACAAACCACGATTCTAGAAAGTTCCAACACGTTCCATGAAACACAGACTGTGTATGAAAAACCCAAAAGGGAAATATGCAGACCTGAGAGACTCATTGAAACGTGTTAGATGATGTTCTTAATATGACGTTGTTAATTGTTGCATTGAAGCGTACAGGGCTTATCTTTAATGAAAAGAGGATGTGATGTTAGTGTATTAGAATGCTTAATATTTGTAGACACTCCCTTACTGATCTGTGTAAGCCTGAATCTTCAGTGATGGTCCCTAGGACCAGGGGGATGCTGGGAAGTGGGTGGTCCAGTGTGCAGTATGTCTGAAGTTGGTGATGGAATAAAACAGCACAGCAGTGAACTCACATGTCTCTGTGTCCTTATGACTGGATTTGCAAACATATGAACAAAACAATATAAATGGCAGCAGGCATAGCACAACGCCCCACAATTGTTTGTGGGTGGTTTTCCAGGGCAGTAGTCAAGTTGGAGTCACTGATGTGACCAAGCTTTATGTGAAACGTACGTCATCATTAGCGGGACGAGGACGTACAGAACTCACGGAGGTACGGGAATTACACCTGACCCGGCGTCCGGCTCCCGCATCGGTCTCCCACATGCTGACCGTGCTCAGGACGTGCAGAATCCACGGAGGTATGGGAATTACGCCCGACCCGTCGTCCGGCTACAGTAGCGGCTTCCTACACGCTGACTTAGCTCTGACCGCGTTCAGGACGTGCAGAATCCACGGAGGTGCGGGCATCATACCCGACCCGGCGTCCGGCTCCCGTAGCGGTTTCCCACACGCTGGCATAGCTCTGAACGCGCCAGAAGACACACCAGACGGAGAACCTTACAGGTATTCAGAGCCGCCCTCTCATCCACTGCTCCTCATCTACGGCCCCCACTGCAATGTGTTCTCACAACAGGGGAGGGGGGGTGTAGAGCGTGGACAGTAGAAGTGGCTCTCACTGCTCTGTCCCTTCAGTCTCCAGGTGGACGCCCTTTCCCCGCTCTCATTGTTCCCATTCACTGCCTAGGTACACCTCGGCACATGGGACAACAGCAGAAAGGGAAACCGTCATAATACACCTGGGACTCTCTATCTCTTAGCTATCACACCTATGAATGGCTTGAACTTCTGGACTCAACAACACCAGATATATCCTAAAACTATTTCAATTTCAACTGAATGTTACTGTATAGGGTTATATTGATATCAATGTGAAAGATAACCGAAGCCATCTATCAGCAAAGCGATAAGTGTACAATTTACAGGCTACATGTCCTAGAAAAGTCTGGTATGTCTACAAAAATAATGATCTTGAGACTAGAGATAATTTGAGAACAACTACCACAGCGCTGATTTTATCAAGTTGATATCTGATCATTTGACATTTACATAATTGAGTGCTGTTATACCTCTTTGCGCAACACTGCTCTAACCATATGGTCGTTGTTAGTGCATGTGCCCAGTTAGGTGATGTGTTTCTCTACGGCCTTAAAACCATTTAAATATGATCTCTATTGTAGCATGTGTTTCTCCAATTTAACTCACACTTCTGCTTATGAATTAGAAATTGTACCACTATGGAGATAACATATGTGAATCTTTGAAACGCATACCCCACATACCTGTTTATGCGCTCTCTTTGAGTAAATAGGGGTTGCGCGGTCATATTTTAGTTATTATGCTCTCACATACGATAATACATTATCTACTTATAACAAGTTCAGAGACAGCATTGTTATTATCTGTTCTCAGACATGAATGGCCTTTTTGGTCACAATTGTATCTTGTCATTGTGGATACAAAAGAACGTATTAAATTACATCTGCACAGCCACTGCAGTCTGAACAATAGACTAGCAGACGAAGTGTACACATGTTACAACACACACCTATATTGTCCTTTTATGCATATGTAAGGACGAGGATTGACCTGGAAGACCTACGCAGGGGTTCTTCTTTGAGGTAATTCTGAAACTCATATTTTTGATCAGCATTGATTATTATAGTAACATAGCGCTAAATATCTCTTTATTCAAATAGTAATTATATCCTCTAAAGAGTAGTTAACGTCAGAACTACTCAGTGATTTCAGACTAAATTAGTCTTGGTAATGGGTGGTATTAATAATCGTATTAATAACTGTATTAATAACCGTTACAGCACAAAAAATCTTTACAATTAAATCTTTAGTAATATATCACCAAGCTTGGCATTTGATTATGTTTGCCCTAATCTCATTGGATAAGTTAATCACTATCCGTATATAGCATTTTTGGGCAATAATTATGTAAGTGTTCACTCTCAGGCTATCATGTATACCAATATGCCTGGCTATAGAGATTCCTTTTAAATTATGTAATAAAAGTTAAATTTTATTAATTTACAATCATTTCAAAAGAGTGCGCCACACACTAAGCTCTTTTTTTTGTGTAGTACCCACTAGTGGTCTACACTAATAACCTTTAGAAAAATATACTATAACTTTAGCTTAGTGGCGCACCTCCAACCCATTATAATCTTGTTTTTTTCAAAAAAGAAAGTACCATTAATTTCTCTTATTGGTTGGTTTTCTCTCAATTATATTGATAACTGTGTTGTGACCTGTGCATTGTGCCCTAGACTTTTTCTCTTTCCCTACAGTAATCAAGTTGGTCTGATTCTGGTATTGATGGTTTGGACTCTCTGCCCCGGGATAAGGTCATTACTCTGTTGCAACACATACAGGATGCTGCAAATTTTCTGAGCAAGGCTAAAAAATAATTGTGTAAGATAAATGGCCACACTACTGCTATGGCTGTTTCGGCACGCAGAGCTCTGTGGTTGCATCACTGGTCAGTGGACCCTGATTCCAAAAAAGGGGTAGAGAATCTTCCCTTTACAGGTGATGCTTTGTTTGGTGACGAATTAAATAAATAGATCTCCAAGGCAACGGCGAGTAAGTCTACCTATCTGCCGTCGGCTGCACCACCTGCTAGACATTCTTACACAGAACCCTCCTTGCAGTCCTTTCGTGTGGCAAGGTTCAGAGCCAGGGGCCGGGGTGTCTCCACCACTCTGAGAGTATCTCGTGGTAAGTCCCATAAACCTGCAGCTGCTGCCTCCCTGGACCAGACCACCGGATCCCCTGCCACTTAGCCTTCTGCATGACGGTTGGCCCCAGCTGCAGGGTGACTTTCAGGTGGGTGCTCGCCTTCAACACTTCGCCCACGGGTTCCTTGGGTGAGGGACCTCATTTCCCAGGGATACCGGCTGGAATTTCAGGCAATTCCTCCTCACAGATTTTTCAAATCGGCTTGCCAGTTTTACCCGCAGCAAAAGTTATCTTGCAAGAGGCTATTCAAAAACTTTTGCGGACAGAAGTGGTGGTTCCAGTACCTCCTCCGTTACACAACAGGGTTTTTTACTTCAGTCTTTTTGTCGTTCCCAAACCAGACGGTTCGGTGCGACCCATCTCGAACCTGAAATCTCTAAACCCGTATCTACGGGTGTTCAAATTCAAGATGGAATCCCTGCGGGCAGTGGTGTCTGGTCTGGAGGAGGGGTAGTTCTTGGTATCACTAGATGTCAAGGATGCTTACCTACACATTCCTATATGGCCCTGTCATCAGGTTTACCTCAAGTTCACTATATTGAATGACCATTTTCAGTTCCAGGCCTTGCCCTTTGGCCTGTCCACAGCTCCGAGGGTCTTCACCAAGGTCATGGTGGAGATGATGCTGCAGCTGCGCATGATGGGAGTAGACATAGTCCCCTACTTGGACCATCTCCTGATAAAGGCTATATCCAGAGAGCGGCTGCTACATAGCATCGATCTGACGACTCGCCTGCTTACAGATCATGGGTGGATCCTAAATGTTAAAAAATCTTATCTCAAACCAACCCAACGGCTTTAGTTCGTGGAAATGATACTAGCTATGGTGTCTCAAAAGGTGTTGCTTCCGATGGACAAGGCCTTGGCTGTCCAGGCTATGATCCGCTCAGTGCTCCGTCCTCACAGAGTATCCATACATCTTTATATCCGATTGCTGGGGAAGATGGTGGCTGCTTACAAGGCGATCCAATATGGCAGATTTCATGCCTGGCCATTTCAGCTGGATCTGCTGGACAAATGGTCAGGGTCTCACCTTCACATGCATCAGGAAGTGACCTTATCTCCGAAAGCCCGGATTTCTATATTATATTGGATTCAAGTTCCTCACCTGGTAGAAGGCAGGACTTTCAATATCCACTCGTGGATTCTTCTGACAACCGACGCCAGCCTCCGGCGCTTGAGGGGCTGTGACCCAAGGGACCCTGTTCCAGGGGTTATGGTCACGTCACTAATCTACTCTGCTGATAAACATCCTGGAACTCAGGGCACTTTACAATGCTCTTCTGCACGCTTCCCATCTCCTGAGGGACCAGGCGATCCAGGTTCAATCGGACAACGCCACGGCGGTGGCGTACATAAACTAACAAGGAGGAACAAGAAGCAGAGCAGCAATGCAAGAAGTGTCAAAAATCCTCCTCTGGGTGGAGGCCAACGCAAGGGCCATCTCAGCCATATTCATTCCAGGAGTGGACAACTGGGAGGCAGACTTCCTCAGAATACACAACCTCCATCATAGGGGAATGGGACCTACATCCCCACGTATTTCAACAGTTAGTTCACCGGTGGGGCTGTCCGGAGATAAATATGATGGCTTCTCGTCTCAACATGAAGCTATACAGTTACTGTTCCAGAACGAGGGATCCGCAGGCTGTAGCAGTGGATGCGTTGATGACACCTTGGATGTACCAGTTTGTGTACCTGTTCCCTCCTCTTCCACTAATCCCAAGGGTTCGAAAAAGACTAAGAAGACTAAGAAGGGAAAGAGTTCAAGCTATTCTAATTGTCCCAGATTGGCATCGATGGCCGTGGTACTCGGACCTCCTCACCATGGCTCTGGAGGATCCCTGGCCTCTGCAGCTCCGCAAGGAACCTGTCAGGTCCGGGTGTTTTTGTGAATCCGTTAACCCGGAACCAACCACAGGTGTAGGTGCTGGGGTATGAAGAAAGCAGGGAGGACAAAGGAAGTTCCGTTTCATATATTTATTAAGATAACAATTCAGTAAGGAGTTAAATGACTAGTTGTTAATCATCATTTATACTGAAGTATTGCAGGAATGGCAGAAATAATATGCTAGAGAAAACTCAAAAATAAATAAAAGAAATGTTCATGGAAACATATGCAAAAACAAGCTGATGAATAAATGTTGAATTGTCCAAATATAAACAAGCTTTGATGCTGAACTGCAGAATGTGTTTAACTGGTTAATGCAGACATGAAGAAATAACTGTAAGGATTTGCAATGGAGTTTTGAGAGTTAACTGAGAGACTGTGAAGAATTATCCTTGTTATGACAACATAGAAAATATAAAGTACTGAATTGGGTTACTTGCGGGTTCCGGAGATCACTGTGAAACTGTAGCAGATGACAAGGTGATGAATGGGTTAAATGCAGAGTTGAACAAACGAACAGCTGAGAGAAATGGAATCCTCCAAACTTTGAATGGTAGGCCGACAAGGTAACCTCATGCAAGACTCTGGGAATTCAACTGTTTCCAGTAGGTGAGCAATTAACTGACAGCACAGCGGAGAGCCGGTGGATCTTTCAGCTGTGAGGGCTGCAGACGGACCTCTGGGAACGGAGGCGATATCTGGACCACGGGAATCACACAGGAATGCACGGAGAGAGCTCAGAGCTAGAGCACAGCGTTGATACAACAAAGCACTGGCCCAGAGTAACATGATCCCAGCCTACTTAAAGGCAGCACACGCACGGGATTGGCTTACACCTGCCCACAGGTGTTTTCACAAGTGCTCTGTATTACCTATTTGGTCTCCAACATGGCCACCTCCAATACAGCAGACACACCGCAGTGCCTTAGGCCATTTGGTCCCCGCACTCCCAGTTCCCAGACTCTGCATTACCTGTGCCACTGATCACGCCGCGTCCCCACACGGGCGCACAGCACCGCGAGCAACCGCACTGGCAACGGATGAACCCCAGAACCCGCAGAGGTGAGAGTCTGGTTCGTGACAGTACCCCCTCTTCTAAGGGTGGTCTCCGAACACCTTTGAACCTTATCAGGATTTTTGGAGAAGTATTTCTGTACCAGTCTTGGAGCATGAACATCTTCAGAGAAAACCCAGGATCTTTCCTCCGGACCGTAACCCTTCCAGTCGACCAGAAACTGTAAACGTCCATATCGGGAACGTGAGTCCACAATCTCTTTAACTTCAAATTCCTCATTCTGCAAAGAGTGAACTTTAGGAGATTTGGACTGGGTAGTACGGAACTTATTGAGAATCAAAGGCTTCAGTAAAGATGTATGAAAGGCGTTAGGAATTCTCAAAGACGGTGGCAACTTGACTTTGTATGACACAGGGTTGAGTACTTTTACAATGGGAAATGGACCAATAAACCTTGGAGCAAATTTCTTAGAAGGAACTCTGAACCTGAGATTGCGTGTAGAAATCCAAACCTGGTCTCCCACCTTATAATTCGGTACAGCTTTACGTTTTCTATCTGCAAAAGATTTATAACGAGCGGAAGTTTTGACCAACGACTTACGCACACAACTCCAGATTCTAGATAGACGATGAAGCTCTTGATCTGCTGCTGGAACCTCTAGGGCTGGCAATGGATGGAACTCTGGCACACGAGGATGAAAGCCGAAGTTAATATAAAAGGGCGTAGATTCAGAAGACGAATGGAAGAGATTATTATGAGCAAATTCTGCCAATGGAAGGTAGTCAACCCAGTCATCCTGTGAGGACGATATATATAGCCGGAGAAATGTTTCAAGGTCTTGGTTTACTCTCTCAGTTTGTTCATCTGTCTGAGGATGATATGCAGAAGAAAAGTTCAACTTGACATCTAAAGACGAACAAAGCGACCTCCAAAACTTGGCCACAAACTGTGTTCCCCGATCAGAGATGATCTCTCGAGGATGGCCATGCAACTTGAAGATTTCAGAGATGAACAATCTGGCTAATAAAGGGGCTGATGGTAACCCAGTTAATGGAATAAAATGTGCCATTTTCGAAAATCGATCCACTATCACCCAAATGGTATTTCGCCCTTTTGATGGAGGTAGATCGGTCACGAAATCCATTGAGATATGAGTCCATGGTTGTTTGGGTATGGATAATGGATGTAATAAACCTGGTGGAGAACTTCTTGGACTCTTATGTTGGGCACATTTAGGACATGCTGCTATAAACTCTTGGACATCGGCTTTGAGACGTGGCCACCAATAAGACTGTTGAATAAATTTGAGAGTCTTTAGAACCCCAGGGTGACCCATGAAAGTGGAGGAGTGAGCCCAGGTAAGCAGCCGTTTTCGAAGACTTGTGGCGACAAAGGTCTTGCCAGGCGGAGGAACTGGAGAGGTTCGAGTCATTAAAAAGGACGTAGGATTCACAATGGCTTGATTCGTGGTAGCATCATTTGATTCAGAAGAAGCAAAGGACCGAGAAAGGGCATCTGCCTTTTTGTTCTGAGACCCTGGACGATAGGTGAGCTTGAAATTAAATCGTGTGAAGAAAAGCGCCCATCGAGCTTGTCGTGGATTTAAGCACTGAGCTGACTGCAGATATAGAAGATTCTTATGATCAGTATATACTGTAATGCGATGTTGTGCTCCTTCTAGAAGGTATCTCCACTCCTCAAATGCCAACTTGATGGCAAGTAATTCTTGCTCACCGATTGCATAATTACGCTCGGCCGGGAGGAACTTACGGGAGAAATATCCGCAGGGATGGACTTTTTTATCTTCAAAGACTTGGGATAACACAGCTCCTACTGCTTCTGTAGATGCATCCACCTCTAGTAGAAAGGGACGATTCAAATCAGGCTGTCGAAGAATGGGGGCTGACACAAAGGCTTGCTTTAAATCAGAGAAGGCTTTGATTGCTTGAGAAGACCAGTTCGTAGGATTTGCTCCCTTGCGAGTTAGGGCTGTGATGGGAGCAGCTAACGTAGAATAATTCTTAATGAATCTCCTATAGAAATTAGCAAAGCCAAGAAATCGCTGAATCCCCTTGAGAGTTGTAGGAGTGGACCAATCTCGGATAGCTTGTACCTTACCGGGATCCATACATAGCTCTGATCCCGAAATGATGTAACCAAGGAACGGTATGGAAGATACTTCAAAAGTGCACTTTTCTAACTTACAATAAAGTTGATTTTTCCTCAGACGTGTCAGTACCTCTTTAACTTGGTGACGGTGAGACTTTAGATCCTTCGAGAATATTAGGATATCATCCAGGTACACTACTAGACACTTGTAGAGAAGGTCCCGAAAAAGTTCATTCACATAGCTTTGAAAAACTGCAGGTGCATTACAAAGACCAAAAGGCATTACAAGGTATTCGTAATGCCCATCCCGGGTATTAAAAGCAGTCTTCCACTCGTCCCCTGCTCGGATGCGGATTAAATTGTAGGCCCCTCGGAGATCCAGTTTTGTAAACACAGTAGCTACCTTTACCCGGTCAAATAACTCTGGAATTAAGGGTAATGGATACTTGTTTTTCACAGTGATCTCATTGAGTCCGTGGTAATCTATGCAAGGTCGTAACCCACCGTCCTTCTTCTTAACGAAAAAGAATCCGGCTCCTGCAGGTGAAGAAGATGGTCTGATAAATCCTTTGGTTAGATTTTCCTGTATATAATCAGACATAGCTTGCGTCTCTGGGATGGATAGCGGATAAATTCGTCCCCTAGGAGGGGTTTTGCCCGGAACCAGGACGATTGGGCAGTCCCATTCGCGATGAGGAGGTAGAGAGTCTGCTGCTTGTTTACTGAAAACATCCGCAAAGGGTTGATACACCGGAGGTAGATCGGAAAGGCTAATTGACCGGAGAGGTACAATTGAGGCTAAACAGTCCTTGGTACAAGATTTACCCCATGAAAGGACTTCCATGGTTTGCCAATTGAGTTGAGGATTATGTTTCTGCAGCCAAGGTAAACCAAGTATCACATCTTGAGAGGCTTTGGGAATCACGTAGAAGGAGAGGTATTCGGAATGGAGCACACCAACTTTTATCTTGAGGCAATCGGTTCGATGAGTAATTATACCATCTGGAATTCGACTGCCATCCACTGCTGTAACAGCAACTGCTGCTTCCAGAGGTATGGTTTGAACTTTAGACCGTATGACAAAGGCTGAGGAGATGAAGTTCTCGGCTGCCCCGGAATCTAGGAGAGCTGAAACTTTCACTGTAGAACTTGGAACTTCTAATTGAATAGACAAGGTCGGCTCTTTCCCAGAACGTGATTCTAGAGTAACTCCTAGCTTAACCTCTCTTGAATAAGCTAGGAGTGAGAGTTTCCCGGTCGGAGTTTGCAGAATTTAACTAAGTGTTCGGAGGACCCACAGTACATGCAGAGGTTACCCTGTCGACGACGAAGTCGTTCCTCTTCTGTGAGGCGAGAGCGCCCAATCTGCATAGGTTCTTCTGTCGTTACCGGAGACTGTGATGAAGAATCTTGTCGAGGCCTAGGATGATAACGTGGACTGGATCGCTCTGCCCTGGATTTCTCTAAACATCGCTCCCTGTAGCGTAGGTCAAGTTTGTTACAGAGAGAAATCAATTCATCCAGTTTAGTTGGCACATCCCGGATAGTTAAATCATCCTTGATTCTCTCTGAAAGTCCATTCCAAAACGCGGCGATCAGGGCCTCCTCATTCCAGTTTAACTCTGAAGACAACGTGCGAAACTGAATAATATATTGACTGACAGGACGTAAACCTTGACGTAGACGGAGAATCTCCAAGGATGCTGAGGTGGTCCTGCCTGGTTCGTCAAAGATTCTCCGGAAGGAAGATACGAATTCTTTGTAATTAGAGAGGATAGGATCACCTCTCTCCCATAATGGTGATGCCCACTCCAGAGCCTGACCGGAGAGGAGGGCAATAATATATGCAACCTTAGAACGAGCAGATGGGAAACTGGCGGACATCAGTTCGAACTGGATCTCGCATTGATTCAGGAATCTTCTACAAAGTTTTGGAGTTCCGTCAAACTTACTCGGAGAGGGTAACTGCAAGCGGGACGTAGGCAGCATCACAGGAGAAGCTGTAGTGGTAACTGGGACAACCGGAGTTGGAATCTGGACTTGAGACGTTTTAATAGCTGTATGAAGAGTCTCTAAACGGTCTGCCATAGTTTGCATAAACTGCACTATTTGTGTCTGAATAGACTCCTGGTTTTCCAGACGGGAAAGGATATCTGACGTAGCACCGCCTCCTGCGAATTGGTCACTTGACGGATCCATGTGGCCAGTGCTTACTGTCAGGTCCGGGTGTTTTTGTGAATCCGTTAACCCGGAACCAACCACAGGTATAGGTGCTGGGGTATGAAGAAAGCAGGGAGGACAAAGGAAGTTCCATTTCATATATTTATTAAGATAACAATTCAGTAAGGAGTTAAATGACTAGTTGTTAATCATCATTTATACTGAAGTATTGCAGGAATGGCAGAAATAATATGCTAGAGAAAACTCAAAAATAAATAAAAGAAATGTTCATGGAAACATATGCAAAAACAAGCTGATGAATAAATGTTGAATTGTCCAAATATAAACAAGCTTTGATGCTGAACTGCAGAATGTGTTTAACTGGTTAATGCAGACATGAAGAAATAACTGTAAGGATTTGCAATGGAGTTTTGAGAGTTAACTGAGAGACTGTGAAGAATTATCCTTGTTATGACAACATAGAAAATATAAAGTACTGAATTGGGTTACTTGCGGGTTCCGGAGATCACTGTGAAACTGTAGTAGATGACAAGGTGATGAATGGGTTAAATGCAGAGTTGAACAAACGAACAGCTGAGAGAAATGGAATCCTCCAAACTTTGAATGGTAGGCCGACAAGGTAACCTCATGCAAGACTCTGGGAATTCAACTGTTTCCAGTAGGTGAGCAATTAACTGACAGCACAGCGGAGAGCCGGTGGATCTTTCAGCAGTGAGGGCTGCAGACGGACCTCTGGGAACGGAGGCGATATCTGGACCACGGGAATCACACAGGAATGCACGGAGAGAGCTCAGAGCTAGAGCACAGCGTTGATACAACAAAGCACTGGCCCAAAGTAACATGATCCCAGCCTACTTAAAGGCAGCACACGCACGGGATTGGCTTACACCTGCCCACAGGTGTTTTCACAAGTGCTCTGTATTACCTATTTGGTCTCCAACATGGCCACCTCCAATACAGCAGACACACCGCAGTGCCTTAGGCCATTTGGTCCCCGCACTCCCAGTTCCCAGACTCTGCATTACCTGTGCCACTGATCACGCCGCGTCCCCACACGGGCGCACAGCACCGCGAGCAACCGCACTGGCAACGGATGAACCCCAGAACCCGCAGAGGTGAGAGTCCGGTTCGTGACAGAACCTCTTTAACAGGGTGCGTTCGTATATCCAGACTTTGACGGCTTGGAAGTTGAGAGGGAGATCCTAGCAAGAAAAGGTCTTCCCTCCCGGGTTATTTCCAACATGGTCCAGGCCAGGAAAATGGTTACGTCAAAACATTATCATCGTATCTGGAAAAAGTATGTTTCCTGGTGTGAAAGTAGAAAAGTGTCTCCAGTGGAATTTCGAATTGGATTTTTTTTTGTTTCTAGAGATGAGCGGGTTTGGTTCGTCGAGATCTGACCCCCCCCCCCCCCCCCCCGCGAACTTTACCTATTTTACACGGGTCCGAGGCAGCCTCGGATCTACCCGCCTTGCTCAGTTAACCCGAACGAGGACGATCGTCATCATCCCGCTGTCGGATTCTCGCGAGATTCGTATTCCATATAAAGAGCCGCTCGTCGCCGCTATTTTCACTCGTACATTGGAGAATGAACGGAGAGGACGTGGCTACGTTCTCTGCCTGAATAGCTCCATATCTGTGCTCAGTGTGCTGCAAATATCTGCTCAGTGTGCTGCAAATATCTGTGCTTAGTGTGCTGCAAATATCTACGTTCTCTGCCTGAAAAGCTCCATATCTGTGCTCAGTGTGCTGCAAATATCTACGTTCTCTGCCTGAAAAGCTCCATATCTGTGCTCAGTGTGCTGCAAATATCTGTGCTCAGTGTGCTGCATTGTGGGGACCACCAGTATATAATTATAGTAGTACAGTACAGCAGGCCATTGCTGTATCTTGCAGCTCTGTGTCAGACTCAGTTCTAGATCATCAGTGCTCAATATCTGCTGCATTGTTATGTGACCAGTATATACTATATATTATATATAGTAGTACAGTGCAGCATTTTGGTTACCACCAGTATAGTAGTACAGTACAGTAGTCCATTGCTGTATATTGCAGCTCTGTGTCACTTCAAGTATCCATATCTGTGCTGCATTGTTGTGAGCAGTATATATAGTAGTACAGTGCAGCATTTTGGTGACCACCAGTATAGTAGTACAGTACAGTAGTCCATTGTTGTATATTGCAGCTCCGTGTCACTTCAAGTATCCATATCTGTGCTGCATTGTTGTGAGCAGTATATATAGTAGTACAGTGCAGCATTTTGGTGACCAACAGTATATAGTTGTACAGTACAGTAGTACAGTGCTCAGTGTCAGTGCTGCATTGTGGTGACCAGTATACTACAGTACAATAGTCCAGTGCTGTTCTCGCTGCTCAGTGTCAGTTCTCCGTAGTATCATCAGTGCTCAGTAAAATCAGTGCTCAGTACAATCAGTGATTGATCAGTATAATCAGTTCTCAGTATAATCAGTGCGCTGTTAGACGTGCACCCGTTTTCCACCATTAATGCATTGGGATTTAGACAACTGATGAAGTTATTGTGTTCCCGGTACAAAAATCCCATCTAGATTCCAC
Source organism: Pseudophryne corroboree (assembly GCF_028390025.1). Classification (NCBI taxonomy): domain Eukaryota; kingdom Metazoa; phylum Chordata; class Amphibia; order Anura; family Myobatrachidae; genus Pseudophryne; species Pseudophryne corroboree. Next base: position 357,925,916 of record NC_086454.1, on the reverse strand, counting down.
TTTACTAGGCAGGCGATAGCGAGATTTTACCAATTAATATCAGTGATTTATAATTCATTATTAATTACAGTGATCTTGCCAAATGATTCCAGTGATTTTGTCATTTTCTTCCAGTGATTTGGACCAATAATACCATTGATTAGAATTTAGAACGAATAATTCCTGTGATTTTGTCATTTTCTTCAAGTGATTTGGACCAATAATTAGAGATGAGCGCCTGAAATTTTTCGGGTTTTGTGTTTTGGTTTTGGGTTCGGTTCCGCGGCCGTGTTTTGGGTTCGAACGCGTTTTGGCAAAACCTCACCGAATTATTTTTGTCGGATTCGGGTGTGTTTTGGATTCGGGTGTTTTTTTCCAAAAACACTAAAAAACAGCTTAAATCATAGAATTTGGGGGTCATTTTGATCCCAAAGTATTATTAACCTCAAAAACCATAATTTACACTCATTTTCAGTCTATTCTGAATACCTCACACCTCACAATATTATTTTTAGTCCTAAAATTTGCACCGAGGTCGCTGTGTGAGTAAGATAAGCGACCCTAGTGGCCGACACAAACACCGGGCCCATCTAGGAGTGGCACTGCAGTGTCACGCAGGATGTCCCTTCCAAAAAACCCTCCCCAAACAGCACATGACGCAAAGAAAAAAAGAGGCGCAATGAGGTAGCTGTGTGAGTAAGATTAGCGACCCTAGTGGCCGACACAAACACCGGGCCCATCTAGGAGTGGCACTGCAGTGTCACGCAGGATGGCCCTTCCAAAAAACCCTCCCCAAACAGCACATGACGCAAAGAAAAAAAGAGGCGCAATGAGGTAGCTGACTGTGTGAGTAAGATTAGCGACCCTAGTGGCCGACACAAACACCGGGCACATCTAGGAGTGGCACTGCAGTGTCACGCAGGATGTCCCTTCCAAAAAACCCTCCCCAAACAGCACATGACGCAAAGAAAAAAAGAGGCGCAATGAGGTAGCTGTGTGAGTAAGATTAGCGACCCTAGTGGCCGACACAAACACCGGGCACATCTAGGAGTGGCACTGCAGTGTCACGCAGGATGTCCCTTCCAAAAAACCCTCCCCAAACAGCACATGACGCAAAGAAAAAAAGAGGCGCAATGAGGTAGCTGTGTGAGTAAGATTAGCGACCCTAGTGGCCGACACAAACACCGGGCACATCTAGGAGTGGCACTGCAGTGTCACGCAGGATGTCCCTTCCAAAAAACCCTCCCCAATCAGCACATGATGCAAAGAAAAAGAAAAGAAAAAAGAGGTGCAAGATGGAATTATCCTTGGGCCCTCCCACCCACCCTTATGTTGTATAAACAAAACAGGACATGCACACTTTAACCAACCCATCATTTCAGTGACAGGGTCTGCCACACGACTGTGACTGATATGACGGGTTGGTTTGGACCCCCCCCAAAAAAGAAGCAATTAATCTCTCCTTGCACAAACTGGCTCTACAGAGGCAAGATGTCCACCTCATCTTCACCCTCCGATATATCACCGTGTACATCCCCCTCCTCACAGATTATCAATTCGTCCCCACTGGAATCCACCATCTCAGCTCCCTGTGTACTTTGTGGAGGCAATTGCTGCTGGTCAATGTCTCCGCGGAGGAATTGATTATAATTCATTTTAATGAACATCATCTTCTCCACATTTTCTGGATGTAACCTCGTACGCCGATTGCTGACAAGGTGAGCGGCGGCACTAAACACTCTTTCGGAGTACACACTTGTGGGAGGGCAACTTAGGTAGAATAAAGCCAGTTTGTGCAAGGGCCTCCAAATTGCCTCTTTTTCCTGCCAGTATAAGTACGGACTGTGTGACGTGCCTACTTGGATGCGGTCACTCATATAATCCTCCACCATTCTATCAATGTTGAGAGAATCATATGCAGTGACAGTAGACGACATGTCCGTAATCGTTGTCAGGTCCTTCAGTCCGGACCAGATGTCAGCATCAGCAGTCGCTCCAGACTGCCCTGCATCACCGCCAGCGGGTGGGCTCGGAATTCTGAGCCTTTTCCTCGCACCCCCAGTTGCGGGAGAATGTGAAGGAGGAGATGTTGACAGGTCGCGTTCCGCTTGACTTGACAATTTTGTCACCAGCAGGTCTTTCAACCCCAGCAGACCTGTGTCTGCCGGAAAGAGAGATCCAAGGTAGGCTTTAAATCTAGGATCGAGCACGGTGGCCAAAATGTAGTGCTCTGATTTCAACAGATTGACCACCCGTGAATCCTTGTTAAGCGAATTAAGGGCTGCATCCACAAGTCCCACATGCCTAGCGGAATCGCTCCGTGTTAGCTCCTTCTTCAATGCCTCCAGCTTCTTCTGCAAAAGCCTGATGAGGGGAATGACCTGACTCAGGCTGGCAGTGTCTGAACTGACTTCACGTGTGGCAAGTTCAAAGGGCATCAGAACCTTGCACAACGTTGAAATCATTCTCCACTGCACTTGAGACAGGTGCATTCCATCTCCTATATCGTGCTCAATTGTATAGGCTTGAATGGCCTTTTGCTGCTCCTCCAACCTCTGAAGCATATAGAGGGTTGAATTCCACCTCGTTACCACTTCTTGCTTCAGATGATGGCAGGGCAGGTTCAGTAGTTTTTGGTGGTGCTCCAGTCTTCTGTACGTGGTGCCTGTACGCCGAAAGTGTCCCGCAATTTTTCTGGCCACCGACAGCATCTCTTGCACGCCCCTGTCGTTTTTTAAAAAATTCTGCACCACCAAATTCAAGGTATGTGCAAAACATGGGACGTGCTGGAATTTGCCCATATTTAATGCACACACAATATTGCTGGCGTTGTCCGATGCCACAAATCCACAGGAGAGTCCAATTGGGGTAAGCCATTCCGCGATGATCTTCCTCAGTTGCCGTAAGAGGTTTTCAGCTGTGTGCGTATTCTGGAAAGCGGTGATACAAAGCGTAGCCTGCCTAGGAAAGAGTTGGCGTTTGCGAGATGCTGCTACTGGTGCCGCCGCTGCTGTTCTTGCGGCGGGAGTCCATACATCTACCCAGTGGGCTGTCACAGTCATATAGTCCTGACCCTGCCCTGCTCCACTTGTCCACATGTCCGTGGTTAAGTGGACATTGGGTACAACTGCATTTTTTAGGACACTGGTGAGTCTTTTTCTGACGTCCGTGTACATTCTCGGTATCGCCTGCCTAGAGAAGTGGAACCTAGATGGTATTTGGTAACGGGGGCACACTGCCTCAATAAATTGTCTAGTTCCCTGTGAACTAACGGCGGATACCGGACGCACGTCTAACACCAACATAGTTGTCAAGGACTCAGTTATCCGCTTTGCAGTAGGATGACTGCTGTGATATTTCATCTTCCTCGCAAAGGACTGTTGAACAGTCAATTGCTTACTGGAAGTAGTACAAGTGGGCTTACGACTTCCCCTCTGGGATGACCATCGACTCCCAGCGGCAACAACAGCAGCGCCAGCAGCAGTAGGCGTTACACGCAAGGATGCATCGGAGGAATCCCAGGCAGGAGAGGACTCGTCAGACTTGCCAGTGACATGGCCTGCAGGACTATTGGCATTCCTGGGGAAGGAGGAAATTGACACTGAGGGAGTTGGTGGGGTGGTTTGCGTGAGCTTGGTTACAAGAGGAAGGGATTTACTGGTCAGTGGACTGCTTCCGCTGTCACCCAAAGTTTTTGAACTTGTCACTGACTTATTATGAATGCGCTGCAGGTGACGTATAAGGGAGGATGTTCCGAGGTGGTTAACGTCCTTACCCCTACTTATTACAGCTTGACAAAGGGAACACACGGCTTGACACCTGTTGTCCGCATTTCTGGTGAAATACCTCCACACCGAAGAGCTGATTTTTTTGGTATTTTCACCTGGCATGTCAACGGCCATATTCCTCCCACGGACAACAGGTGTCTCCCCGGGTGCCTGACTTAAACAAACCACCTCACCATCAGAATCCTCCTGGTCAATTTCCTCCCCAGCGCCAGCAACACCCATATCCTCCTCATCCTGGTGTACTTCAACACTGACATCTTCAATCTGACTATCAGGAACTGGACTGCGGGTGCTCCTTCCAGCACTTGCAGGGGGCGTGCAAATGGTGGAAGGCGCATGCTCTTCACGTCCAGTGTTGGGAAGGTCAGGCATCGCAACCGACACAATTGGACTCTCCTTGTGGATTTGGGATTTCAAAGAACGCACAGTTCTTTGCGGTGCTTTTGCCAGCTTGAGTCTTTTCAGTTTTCTAGCGAGAGGCTGAGTGCTTCCATCCTCATGTGAAGCTGAACCACTAGCCATGAACATAGGCCAGGGCCTCAGCCGTTCCTTGCCACTCCGTGTGGTAAATGGCATATTGGCAAGTTTACGCTTCTCCTCCGACAATTTTATTTTAGGTTTTGGAGTCCTTTTTTTTCTGATATTTGGTGTTTTGGATTTGACATGCTCTGTACTATGACATTGGGCATCGGCCTTGGCAGACGACGTTGCTGGCATTTCATCGTCTCGGCCATGACTAGTGGCAGCAGCTTCAGCACGAGGTGGAAGTGGATCTTGATCTTTCCCTAATTTTGGAACCTCAACATTTTTGTTCTCCATATTTTAATAGGCACAACTAAAAGGCACCTCAGGTAAACAATGGAGATGGATGGATACTAGTATACTTATGGATGGACGAGCGACTGCCGACACAGAGGTAGCTACAGCCGTGGACTACCGTACTGTGTCTGCTGCTAATATAGACTGGATGATAATGAGATGAAATCAATATATATATATATAATATCACTAGTACTGCAGCCGGACAGGTATATATATTTATTATGTAATGACTGATGATGGACCTGCTGGACAGTGTCAGCTCAGCAGCACCGCAGACTGCTACAGTAAGCTACTATAGTAGTATGTATAAAGAAGAAAGAAAAAAAAAAAAACCACGGGTAGGTGGTATACAATAATGGATGGACGAGCGACTGCCGACACAGAGGTAGCTACAGCCGTGGACTACCGTACTGTGTCTGCTGCTAATATAGACTGGATGATAATGAGATGAAATCAATATATATATATATAATATCACTAGTACTGCAGCCGGACAGGTATATATATTTATTATGTAATGACTGATGACGGACCTGCTGGACACTGTCAGCTCAGCAGCACCGCAGACTGCTACAGTAAGCTACTATAGTAGTATGTATAAAGAAGAAAGAAAAAAAAAAAACCACGGGTAGGTGGTATACAATTATGGATGGACGAGCGACTGCCGACACAGAGGTAGCTACAGCCGTGGACTACCGTACTGTGTCTGCTGCTAATATAGACTGGATGATAATGAGATGAAATCAATATATATATATATAATATCACTAGTACTGCAGCCGGACAGGTATGTATATTTATTATGTAATGACTGATGACGGACCTGCTGGACACAGTCAGCTCAGCAGCACCGCAGACTGCTACAGTAAGCTACTATAGTAGTATGTATAAAGAAGAAAGAAAAAAAAACAAACCACGGGTAGGTGGTATACAATATTATATATATATTATATACAATTATATATATATATATATATATATTAAACTGGTGGTGACTGGTGGTCAGGTCACTGGTCACACTATCAGCAACTTGCAAGTAGTACTCCTAAGCAGACAATCACAATATATATTATACTGGTGGTCAGTGTGGTCACAATGGCAGTGTGGCACTCTGGCAGCAAAAGTGTGCACTGTACGTTATATGTACTCCTGAGTCCTGCTCTCAGACTCTAACTGCACCCCACTGTCAGTGTCTCCCCCACAAGTCAGATAATATACAGTCACACTATCTATCACTTCAGCAAGTAACTAGTACTCCTCCTAATGCTCCCCAAAATTACTACTGTGTCTCTCTCTACTGTCTCACTCTCTATCTATTCTAAACGGAGAGGACGCCAGCCACGTCCTCTCCCTATGAATCTCAATGCACGTGTGAAAATGGCGGCGACGCACGGCTCCTTATATAGAATCCGAGTCTCGCGATAGAATCCGACCTCGCGAGAATCCGACAGCGGGAAGATGACGTTCGGGCGCGCTCGGGTTAACCGAGCAAGGCGGGAAGATCCGAGTCGCTCGGACCCGTGTAAAAAAAACCGAAGTTCGGGCGGGTTCGGTTTCCGAGGAACCGAACCCGATCATCCCTAGTGATTACAGGAACTGTGCTAGTTCCTGGCTCTGGGCAGTGGGTGATTACAGGCACTGTGCTAGTTCCTGGCTCTGGACAGTGGGTGATTACAGGCGCTGTGCTAGTTCCTGGCTCTGGGCAGTGGGTGATTACAGGCACTGTGCTAGTTCCTGGCTCTGGGCAGTGGGTGATTGCAGGCACTGTGCTAGTTCCTGGCTCTGGGCTGTGGGTGATTACAGGCACTGTGCTAGTTCCTGGCTCTGGGCAGCTGGTGATTACAGGCACTGTGCTAGTTCCTGGCTCCGGGCAGTGGGTGATTACAGGCACTGTGCTAGTTCCTGGCTCTGGGCAGTTGGTGATTACAGGCACTGTGCTAGTTCCTGGCTCTGGGCGTTGGGTGATTACAGGCACTGTGCTAGTTCCTGGCTCTGGGCAGCTGGTGATTACAGGCTCTGTGCTAGTTCCTGGCTCTGGGCAGTGGGTGATTACAGACACTGTGCTAGTTCCTGGCTCTGGGCAGTGGTTGATTACAAGCACTGTGCTAATTCCTGGCTCTGGGCAACTGGTGATTATAGGCACTGTGCTAGTTCCTGGCTCCGGGCAGTGGGTGATTACAGGCACTGTGCTAGTTCCTGGCTCTGGGCAGTGGGTGATTACAGGCACTGTGCTAGTTCCTTGCTCTGGGCGTTGGGTGATTACAGGCACTGTGCTAGTTCCTGGCTCTGGGCAGCTGGTGATTACAGGCTCTGTGCTAGTTCCTGGCTCTGGGCAGTGGGTGATTACAGGCACTGTGCTAGTTCCTGGCTCTGGACAGTGGGTGATTACAGGTGCTGTGCTAGTTCCTGGCTATGGGCAGTGGGTGATTACAGGCACTTTGCTAGGTCCTGGTTCTGGGCAGTCAGTGATTGCAGGCACTGTTCTAGTCCCTGGCTCTGGACAGTGGGTGATTACAGGCACTCTGCTAGTTCCTGGCTCTGGGCAGTGGATTATTACAGGCACTGTGCTAGTTCCTGGCTCTGGGCAGTGGGTGATCACAGGCACTGTGCTAGTTCCTGGCTCTGGGTAGTGGGTGATTAAAGGCACTGTGCTAGTTCCTGGCTCTGGGCAGTGGATTATTACAGGCACTGTGCTAGTTCCTGGTTCTGGGCAGTGGGTGATTAAAGGCACTGTGCTAGTCCCTGGCTCTGGGCAGTGGGTGATTACAGGCACTGTGCTAGTTCCTGGCTCTGGGCAGTGGGTGACTACAGGCACTGTGCTAGTTCCTGGCTCTGGGCAGCTGGTGATTACAGGCTCTGTGCTAGTTCCTGGCTCTGGGCAGTTGGTGATTAAAGGCACTGTGCTAGTTCCTGGCTCTGGGCAGTGGATTATTACAGGCACTGTGCTAGTTCCTGGTTCTGGGCAGTGGATTATTACAGGCACTGTGCTTGTTCCTGGCTCTGGGCAGTGGGTGATTACAGGCACTGTGCTAGTTCCTGGCTCTTGGCAGTGGGTGATTACAGGCACTGTGCTAGTACCTGGCTCTGGACAGTGGGTGATTACAGGCTCTGTGCTAGTTCCTGGCTCTGGGCAGTTGGTGATTACAGGCACTGTGCTAGTTCCTGGCTCTGGGCAGTGGATTATTACAGGCACTGTGCTAGTTCCTGGCTCTGGGCAGTGGGTGATTACAGGCACTGTGCTAGTTCCTGGCTCTGGGCAGTGGGTGATTACAGGCACTGTGCTAGTTCCTGGCTCTGGGCAGTGGGTGATTACAGGCCCTGTGCTAGTTCCTGGCTCTGGGCAGTTGGTGATTACAGGCACTGTGCTAGTTCCTGGCTCTGGGCAGTTGGTAGATACAGGCGCTGTGCTAGTTCCTTGCTCTGGGCAGTGGGTGATTACAGGCACTGTGCTAGTTCCTGGCTCTGGACAGTGGGTGATTACAGGCACTGTGCTAGTTCCTGGCTCTGGACAGTGGGTGATTACAGGCACTGTGCTAGTTCCTGGCTCTGGGCAGTGGGTGATTACAGGCTTTTTGCTAGTTCCTGGCTCTGGGCAGCTGGTGATTACAGGCTCTGTGCTAGTTCCTGGCTCTGGGCAGTGGGTGATTACAGGGACTTTGCTAGTTCCTGGCTCTGGGCAGTCAGTGATTACAGGCACTGTGCTAGTTCCTTGCTCTGGACAGTGGGTGATTACAGGCACTGTGCTAGTTCCTGGCTCTGGGCAGTGGATTATTACAGGCACTGTGCTAGTTCCTGGCTCTGGGCAGTGGGTGATTACAGGCACTGTGCTAGTTCCTGGCTCTGGGCAGTGGGTGATTACAGGCACTGTGCTAGTTCCTGGCTCTGGGCAGTGGGTGATTACAGGCACTGTGCTAGTACCTGGATCTGGGCAGTGGGTGATTACAGGCCCTGTGCTAGTTCCTGGCTCTAGGCAGCTGGTGATTACTGTGCTAGTTCCTGGCTCTGGTCAGTTGGTGATTACAACCACTGTGCTAGTTCCTGGCTCTGGGCAGTGGGTGATTACAGGCACTTTGCTAGTTCCTGGCTCTGGGCAGTCAGTGATTACAGGAACTGTGCTAGTTCCTGGCTCTGGACAGTGGGTGATTACAGGCACTGTGCTAGTTCCTGGCTCTGGGCAGTGGATAATTACAGGCACTGTGCTTGTTCCTGGCTCTGGGCAGTGGGTGATTACAGGCACTGTGTTAGTTCCTGGCTCTTGGCAGTGGGTGATTACAGGCACTGTGCTAGTTCCTGGCTCTGGACAGTGGGTGATTACAGGCACTGTGCTAGTTCCTGGCTCTGGGCAGTTGGTAGATACAGGCACTGTGCTAGTTCCTGGCTCTGGGCAGTGGATGATTACAGGCGCTGTGCTAGTTCCTGGCTCTGGGCAGTGGGTGATTACAGGCGCTGTGCTAGTTCCTGGCACTGGACAGTTGGTAGATACAGGCACTGTGCTAGTTCCTGGCTCTGGGCAGCTGGTGATTACAGGCACTGTGCTAGTTCCTGGCTCTGGACAGCTGGTGATTACAGGCACTGTGCTAGTTCCTGGCTCTGGGTAGTGGGTGATTACAGGCACTGTGCTAGTTCCTGGCTCTGGGCAGTTTGTGATTACAGGCACTGTGCTAGTTCCTGGCTCTGGGCAGCTGGTGATTACAGGCACTGTGCTAGTTCCTGGCTCTGTGCAGCTGGCGATTACAGGCACTGTGCTAGTTCCTGGCTCTGGGTAGTGGGTGATTACAGGCACTGTGCTAGTTCCTGGCTCTGGGCAGCTGGTGATTACAGGCACTGTGCTAGTTCCTGGCTCAGGGCAGTGGGTGATTACAGGCACTGTGCTAGTTCCTGGCTCTGGGCAGTCAGTGATTACAGGAAATGTGCTAGTTCCCGGCTCTGGACAGTGGGTGATTACAGGCACTGTGCTAGTTCCTGGCTCTGGGCAGTGGATTATTACAGGCACTGTGCTAGTTCCTGGCTCTGGGCAGTGGGTGATTACAGGCACTGTTCTAGTTCCTGTCTCTGGGCAGTGGGTGATTACAGGCACTGTGCTAGTTCCTGGCTCTGGGCAGTGGGTGATTACAGGCTCTGTGCTAGTTCCTGGCTCTGGGCAGCTGGTGATTACAGGCACTGTGCTAGTTCCAGGCTCTGGGCAGTGGGTGATTACAGGCACTGTGCTAGTTCCTGGCTCTGGGCAGTGGGTGATTACAGGCACTGTGCTAGTTCCTGGCTCTGGGCAGTGGTTGATTACAGGCACTGTGCTAGTTCCTGGCTCTGGGCAGTGGGTGATTACAGGCACTGTGCTAGTTCCTGGCTCTGGGCAGTGGGTGATTACAGGCCCTGTGCTAGTTCCTGGCTCTGGGCAATTGGTGATTACTGTGCTAGTTCCTGGCTCTGGTCAGTTGGTGATTACAGGCACTGTGCTAGTTCCTGGCTCTGGGCAGTGGGTGATTACAGGCACTTTGCTAGTTCCTGGCTCTGGGCAGTTAGTGATTACAGGAACTGTGCTAGTTCCTGGCTCTGGACAGTGGGTGATTACAGGCACTGTGCTAGTTCCTGGCTCTGGGCAGTGGATTATTACAGGCACTGTGCTTGTTCCTGGCTCTGGGCAGTGGGTGATTACAGGCACTGTGCTAGTTCCTGGCTCTTGGCAGTGGGTGATTACAGGCACTGTGCTAGTACCTGGCTCTGGACAGTGGGTGATTACAGGCACTGTGCTTGTTCCTGGCTCTGGGCAGTTGGTAGATACGGGCACTGTGCTAGTTCCTGGCTCTGGGCAGTGGGTGATTACAGGCGCTGTGCTAGTTCCTGGCTCTGGGCAGTGGGTGATTACAGGCGCTGTGCTAGTTCCTGGCTCTGGACAGTTGGTAGATACAGGCACTGTGCTAGTTCCTGGCTCTGGGCAGCTGGTGATTACAGGCACTGTGCTAGTTCCTGGCTCTGGACAGCTGGTGATTACAGGCACTGTGCTAGTTCCTGGCTCTGGGTAGTGGGTGATTACAGGCACTGTGCTAGTTCCTGGCTCTGGGCAGTTGGTGATTACAGGCACTGTGCTAGTTCCTGGCTCTGGGCAGCCGGTGATTACAGGCACTGTGCTAGTTCCTGGCTCTGGGCAGCTGGCGATTACAGGCACTGTGCTAGTTCCTGGCTCTGGGTAGTGGGTGATTACAGGCACTGTGCTAGTTCCTGTCTCTGGGCAGCTGGTGATTACAGGCACTGTGCTAGTTCCTGGCTCTGGGCAGTGGGTGATTACAGGCACTTTGCTAGTTCCTGGCTCTGGGCAGTGGGTGATTACAGGCACTGTGCTAGTTCCTGGCTCTGGGCAGTGGGTGATTACAGGCACTGTGCTAGTTCCTGGCTCTGGGCAGTGGGTGATTACAGGCCCTGTGCTAGTTCCTGGCTCTGGGCAGTTGGTGATTACAGGCACTGTGCTAGTTCCTGGCTCTGGGCTGTTGGTAGATACAGGCGCTGTGCTAGTTCCTGGCTCTGGGCAGTTGGTGATTACAGGCACTGTGCTAGTTCCTGGCTCTGGACAGTGGGTGATTACAGGCACTGTGCTAGTTCCTGGCTCTGGGCAGTGGGTGATTACAGGCACTGTGCTAGTTCCTGGCTCTGGGCAGCTGGTGATTACAGGCTCTGTGCTAGTTCCTGGCTCTGGGCAGTGGGTGATTTCAGACATTGTGCTAGTTCCTGGCTCTGGGCAGTGGGTGATTACAAGCACTGTGCTTGTTCCTGGCTCTGGGCAGCTGGTGATAACAGGCTCTGTGCTAGTTCCTGGCTCTGGGCAGTGGGTGATTACATGCACTTTTCTAGTTCCTGGTTCTGGGCAGTCAGTGATTACAGGCACTGTGCTAGTTCCTGGCTCTGGACAGTGGGTGATTATAGGCACTGTGCTAGTTCCTAGCTCTGGGCAGTGGATTATTACAGACACTGTGCTAGTTCCTGGCTCTGGGCAGTTGGTAGATACAGGCACTGTGCTAGTTCCTGGCTCTGGGCAGTGGGTGATTACAGGCGCTGTGCTAGTTCCTGGCTCTGGGCAGTGGGTGATTACAGGCGCTGTGCTAGTTCCTGGCTCAGGACAGTTGGAAGATACAGGCACTGTGCTAGTTCCTGGCTCTGGGCAGCTGGTGATTACAGGCACTGTGCTAGTTCCTGGCTCTGGACAGCTGGTTATTAAAGGCACTGTGCTAGTTCCTGGCTCTGGGTACTGGGTGATTACAGGTACTGTGCTAGTTCCTGGCTCTGGGCAGTTGGTGATTACAGGCACTGTGCTAGTTCCTGGCTCTGGGCAGTGGGTGATTACAGGCGCTGTGCTAGTTCCTGGCTCTGGGCAGCTGGTGATTACAGGCACTGTGCTAGTTCCTGGCTCTGGGTAGTGGGTGATTACAGACATTGTGCTAGTTCCTGGCTCTGGGCAGTGGGTAATTACAAGCACTGTGCTTGTTCCTGGCTCTGGGCAGCTGGTGATTACAGGCTCTGTGCTAGTTCCTGGCTCTGGGCAGTGGGTGATTACAGACATTGTGCTAGTTCCTGGCTCTGGGCAGTGGGTAATTACAAGCACTGTGCTTGTTCCTGGCTCTGGGCAGCTGGTGATTACAGGCTCTGTGCTAGTTCCTGGCTCTGGGCAGCTGGTGATTACAGGCACTGTGCTAGTTCCTGGCTCTGGGTAGTGGGTGATTACAGGCACTGTGCTAGTTCCTGGCTTTGGGCAGTTGGTGATTAAAGGCACTGTGCTAGTTCCTGGCCCTGGGCAGTCAGTGATTACAGGCACTGTGCTAGTTCCTGGCTCTGGACAGTGGGTGATTACAGGCACTGTGCTAGTTCCTGGCTCTGGGCAGTTGGTAGATACAGGCGCTGTGCTAGTTCCTGGCTCTGGGCAGTGGGTGATTACAGGCACTGTGCTTGTTCCTGGCTCTGGCTAGTGGGTGATTACAGGCACTGTGCTAGTTCCTGGCTCTGGACAGTTGGTGATTACAGGCACTGTGCTAGTTCCTGGCTCTGGGCAGTGGGTGATTACAGGCTCTTTGCTAGTTCCTGGCTCTGGGCAGTGGGTGATTACATGCCCTGTGCTAGTTCCTGGCTCTGGGCAGTTGGTGATTACTGTGCTAGTTCCTGGCTCTGGTCAGTTGGTGATTACAGGCACTGTGCTAGTTCCTGGCTCTGGGCAGTTGGTGATTACTGTGCTAGTTCCTTGCTCTGGTCAGTTGGTGATTACAGGCACTGTGCTAGTTCCTGGCTCTGGGCAGTGGGTGATTACAGGCACTTTGCTAGTTCCTGGCTCTGGGCAGTCAGTGATTACAGGAACTGTGCTAGTTCCTGGCTCTGGACAGTGGGTGATTACAGGCACTGTGCTAGTTCCTGGCACTGGGCAGTGGATTATTACAGGCACTGTGCTTGTTCCTGGCTCTGGGCAGTGGGTGATTACAGGCACTGTGCTAGTTCCTGGCTCTTGGCAGTGGGTGATTACAGGCACTGTGCTAGTACCTGGCTCTGGACAGTGGGTGATTACAGGCACTGTGCTAGTTCCTGGCTCTGGGCAGTTGGTAGATACAGGCACTGTGCTAGTTCCTGGCTCTGGGCAGTGGGTGATTACAGGCGCTGTGCTAGTTCCTGGCTCTGGGCAGTGGGTGATTACAGGCGCTGTGCTAGTTCCTGGCTCTGGACAGTTGGTAGATACAGGCACTGTGCTAGTTCCTGGCTCTGGGCAGCTGGTGATTACAGGCACTGTGCTAGTTCCTGGCTCTGGACAGCTGGTGATTACAGGCACTGTGCTAGTTCCTGGCTCTGGGTAGTGGGTGATTACAGGCACTGTGCTAGTTCCTGGCTCTGGGCAGTTGGTGATTATAGGCACTGTGCTAGTTCCTGGCTTTGGGCAGCTGGTGATTACAGGCACTGTGCTAGTTCCTGGCTCTGGGCAGCTGGCGATTACAGGCACTGTGCTAGTTCCTGGCTCTGGGTAGTGGGTGATTACAGGCACTGTGCTAGTTCCTGTCTCTTGGCAGCTGGTGATTACAGGCACTGTGCTAGTTCCTGGCTCTGGGCAGTGGGTGATTACAGGCACTTTGCTAGTTTCTGGCTCTGGGCAGTCAGTGATTACAGGAAATGTGCTAGTTCCTGGCTCTGGACAGTGGGTGATTACAGGCACTGTGCTAGTTCCTGGCTCTGGGCAGTGGATTATTACAGGCACTGTGCTAGTTCCTGGCTCTGGGCAGTGGGTGATTACAGGCACTGTGCTAGTTCCTGGCTCTGGGTAGTGGGTGATTACAGGCTCTGTGCTAGTTCCTGGCACTGGGCAGCTGGTGATTACAGGCACTGTGCTAGTTCCTGGCTCTGGGCAGTGGGTGATTACAGGCACTGTGCTAGTTCCTGGCTCTGGGCAGTGGGTGATTACAGGCACTGTGCTAGTTCCCGGCTCTGGGCAGTGGGTGATTACAGGCACTGTGCTAGTTTCTGGCTCTGGGCAGCTGGTGATTACAGGCTCTGTGCTAGTTCCTGGCTCTGGGCAGTTGGTGATTTCAGGCACTTTGCTAGTTCCTGGCTCTGGGCAGCTGGTGATTACAGGCACTGTGCTAGTTCCTGGCTCTGGGCAGTGGGTGATATCAGGCACTTTGCTAGTTCCTGGCTCTGGCAGTCAGTGATTACAGGAACTGTGCTAGTTCCTGGCTCTGGACAGTGGGTGATTACAGGCACTGTGCTAGTTCCTGGCTCTGGGCAGTGGATTATTACAGACACTGTGCTAGTTCCTGGCTCTGGGCAGTGGGTGATTACAGGCACTGTGCTAGTTCCTGGCTCTGGGCAGTGGGTGATTACAGGCACTGTGCTAGTTCCTGGCTCTGGGCAGTGGGTGATTACAGGCCCTGTGCTAGTTCCTGGCTCTGGGCAGTTGGTGATTACAGGCACTGTGCTAGTTCCTGGCTCTGGGCTGTTGGTAGATACAGGCGCTGTGCTAGTTCCTGGCTCTGGGCAGTTGGTGATTACAGGCACTGTGCTAGTTCCTGGCTCTGGACAGTGGGTGATTACAGGCACTGTGCTAGTTCCTGGCTCTGGGCAGTGGGTGATTACAGGCACTGTGCTAGTTCCTGGCTCTGGGCAGCTGGTGATTACAGGCTCTGTGCTAGTTCCTGGCTCTTGGCAGTGGGTGATTTCAGACATTGTGCTAGTTCCTGGCTCTGGGCAGTGGGTGATTACAAGCACTGTGCTTGTTCCTGGCTCTGGGCAGCTGGTGATAACAGGCTCTGTGCTAGTTTCTGGCTCTGGGCAGTGGGTGATTACATGCACTTTTCTAGTTCCTGGTTCTGGGCAGTCAGTGATTACAGGCACTGTGCTAGTTCCTGGCTCTGGACAGTGGGTGATTATAGGCACTGTGCTAGTTCCTAGCTCTGGGCAGTGGATTATTACAGACACTGTGCTAGTTCCTGGCTCTGGGCAGTTGGTAGATACAGGCACTGTGCTAGTTCCTGGCTCTGGGCAGTGGGTGATTACAGGCGCTGTGCTAGTTCCTGGCTCTGGGCAGTGGGTGATTACAGGCGCTGTGCTAGTTCCTGGCTCAGGACAGTTGGTAGATACAGGCACTGTGCTAGTTCCTGGCTCTGGGCAGCTGGTGATTACAGGCACTGTGCTAGTTCCTGGCTCTGGACAGCTGGTTATTAAAGGCACTGTGCTAGTTCCTGGCTCTGGGTACTGGGTGATTACAGGTACTGTGCTAGTTCCTGGCTCTGGGCAGTTGGTGATTACAGGCACTGTGCTAGTTCCTGGCTCTGGGCAGTGGGTGATTACAGGCGCTGTGCTAGTTCCTGGCTCTGGGCAGCTGGTGATTACAGGCACTGTGCTAGTTCCTGGCTCTGGGTAGTGGGTGATTACAGGCACTGTGCTAGTTCCTGGCTCTGGGCAGTTGGTGATTACAGGCACTGTGCTAGTTCCTGGCTCTGGGCAGCTGGTGATTACAGGCACTGTGCTAGTTCCTGGCTCAGGGTAGTGGGTGATTACAGGCACTGTGCTAGTTCCTGGCTCTGGGCAGTTGGTGATTACAGGCACTGTGCTAGTTCCTGGCTCTGGGCAGCTGGTGATTACAGGCACTGTGCTAGTTCCTGGCTCTGGGTAGTGGGTGATTACAGGCACTGTGCTAGTTCCTGGCTTTGGGCAGTTGGTGATTAAAGGCACTGTGCTAGTTCCTGGCTCTGGGCAGTCAGTGATTACAGGCACTGTGCTAGTTCCTGGCTCTGGACAGTGGGTGATTACAGGCACTGTGCTAGTTCCTGGCTCTGGGCAGTTGGTAGATACAGGCGCTGTGCTAGTTCCTGGCTCTGGGCAGTGGGTGATTACAGGCACTGTGCTTGTTCCTGGCTCTGGCTAGTGGGTGATTACAGGCACTGTGCTAGTTCCTGGCTCTGGACAGTGGGTGATTACAGGCACTGTGCTAGTTCCTGGCTCTGGGCAGTGGGTGATTACAGGCTCTTTGCTAGTTCCTGGCTCTGGGCAGTGGGTGATTACAGGCCCTGTGCTAGTTCCTGGCTCTGGGCAGTTGGTGATTACTGTGCTAGTTCCTGGCTCTGGTCAGTTGGTGATTACAGGCACTGTGCTAGTTCCTGGCTCTGGGCAGTTGGTGATTACTGTGCTAGTTCCTGGCTCTGGTCAGTTGGTGATTACAGGCACTGTGCTAGTTCCTGGCTCTGGGCAGTGGGTGATTACAGGCACTTTGCTAGTTCCTGGCTCTGGGCAGTCAGTGATTACAGGAACTGTGCTAGTTCCTGGCTCTGGACAGTGGGTGATTACAGGCACTGTGCTAGTTCCTGGCTCTGGGCAGTGGATTATTACAGGCACTGTGCTTGTTCCTGGCTCTGGGCAGTGGGTGATTACAGGCACTGTGCTAGTTCCTGGCTCTTGGCAGTGGGTGATTACAGGCACTGTGCTAGTACCTGGCTCTAGACAGTGGGTGATTACAGGCACTGTGCTAGTTCCTGGCTCTGGGCAGTTGGTAGATACAGGCACTGTGCTAGTTCCTGGCTCTGGGCAGTGGGTGATTACAGGCGCTGTGCTAGTTCCTGGCTCTGGGCAGTGGGTGATTACAGGCGCTGTGCTAGTTCCTGGCTCTGGACAGTTGGTAGATACAGGCACTGTGCTAGTTCCTGGCTCTGGGCAGCTGGTGATTACAGGCACTGTGCTAGTTCCTGGCTCTGGACAGCTGGTGATTACAGGCACTGTGCTAGTTCCTGGCTCTGGGTAGTGGGTGATTACAGGCACTGTGCTAGTTCCTGGCTCTGGGCAGTTGGTGATTCCAGGCACTGTGCTAGTTCCTGGCTTTGGGCAGCTGGTGATTACAGGCACTGTGCTAGTTCCTTGCTCTGGGCAGCTGGCGATTACAGGCACTGTGCTAGTTCCTGGCTCTGGGTAGTGGGTGATTACAGGCACTGTGCTAGTTCCTGTCTCTTGGCAGCTGGTGATTACAGGCACTGTGCTAGTTCCTGGCTCTGGGCAGTGGGTGATTACAGGCACTTTGCTAGTTCCTGGCTCTGGGCAGTCAGTGATTACAGGAAATGTGCTAGTTCCTGGCTCTGGGTAGTGGGTGATTACAGGCACTGTGCTAGTTCCTGGCTCTGGGCAGTGGATTATTACAGGCACTGTGCTAGTTCCTGGCTCTGGGCAGTGGGTGATTACAGGCACTGTGCTAGTTCCTGGCTCTGGGTAGTGGGTGATTACAGGCTCTGTGCTAGTTCCTGGCTCTGGGCAGCTGGTGATTACAGGCACTGTGCTAGTTCCTGGCTCTGGGCAGTGGGTGATTACAGGCACTGTGCTAGTTCCTGGCTCTGGGCAGTGGGTGATTACAGGCACTGTGCTAGTTCCCGGCTCTGGGCAGTGGGTGATTACAGGCACTGTGCTAGTTTCTGGCTCTGGGCAGCTGGTGATTACAGGCTCTGTGCTAGTTCCTGGCTCTGGGCAGTTGGTGATTTCAGGCACTTTGCTAGTTCCTGGCTCTGGGCAGCTGGTGATTACAGGCACTGTGCTAGTTCCTGGCTCAGGGCAGTGGGTGATATCAGGCACTTTGCTAGTTCCTGGCTCTGGCAGTCAGTGATTACAGGAACTGTGCTAGTTCCTGGCTCTGGATAGTGGGTGATTACAGGCACTGTGCTAGTTCCTGGCTCTGGGCAGTGGATTATTACAGACACTGTGCTAGTTCCTGGCTCTGGGCAGTGGGTGATTACAGGCACTGTGCTAGTTCCTGGCTCTGAGCAGTGGGTGATTACAGGCACTGTGCTAGTTCCTGGCTCTGGGCAGTGGGTGATTACAGGCCCTGTGCTAGTTCCTGGCTCTGGGCAGTTGGTGATTACAGGCACTGTGCTAGTTCCTGGCTCTGGGCTGTTGGTAGATACAGGCGCTGTGCTAGTTCCTGGCTCTGGGCAGTTGGTGATTACAGGCACTGTGCTAGTTCCTGGCTCTGGACAGTGGGTGATTACAGGCACTGTGCTAGTTCCTGGCTCTGGGCAGTGGGTGATTACAGGCACTGTGCTAGTTCCTGGCTCTGGGCAGCTGGTGATTACAGGCTCTGTGCTAGTTCCTGGCTCTGGGCAGTGGGTGATTTCAGACATTGTGCTAGTTCCTGGCTCTGGGCAGTGGGTGATTACAAGCACTGTGCTTGTTCCTGGCTCTGGGCAGCTGGTGATAAGAGGCTCTGTGCTAGTTCCTGGCTCTGGGCAGTGGGTGATTACAGGCACTTTTCTAGTTCCTGGTTCTGGGCAGTCAGTGATTACAGGCACTGTGCTAGTTCCTGGCTCTGGACAGTGGGTGATTATAGGCACTGTGCTAGTTCCTAGCTCTGGGCAGTGGATTATTACAGACACTGTGCTAGTTCCTGGCTCTGGGCAGTTGGTAGATACAGGCACTGTGCTAGTTCCTGGCTCTGGGCAGTGGGTGATTACAGGCGCTGTGCTAGTTCCTGGCTCTGGGCAGTGGGTGATTACATTCGCTGTGCTAGTTCCTGGCTCTGGACAGTTGGTAGATACAGGCACTGTGCTAGTTCCTGGCTCTGGGCAGCTGGTGATTACAGGCACTGTGCTAGTTCCTGGCTCTGGACAGCTGGTTATTAAAGGCACTGTGCTAGTTCCTGGCTCTGGGTACTGGGTGATTACAGGCACTGTGCTAGTTCCTGGCTCTGGGCAGTTGGTGATTACAGGCACTGTGCTAGTTCCTGGCTCTGGGCAGCTGGTGATTACAGGCGCTGTGCTAGTTCCTGGCTCTGGGCAGCTGGTGATTACAGGCACTGTGCTAGTTCCTGGCTCTGGGTAGTGGGTGATTACAGGCACTGTGCTAGTTCCTGGCTCTGGGCAGTTGGTGATTACAGGCACTGTGCTAGTTCCTGGCTCTGGGCAGCTGGTGATTACAGGCACTGTGCTAGTTCCTGGCTCTGGGTAGTGGGTGATTACAGGCACTGTGCTAGTTCCTGGCTTTGGGCAGTTGGTGATTAAAGGCACTGTGCTAGTTCCTGGCTCTGGGCAGTCAGTGATTACAGGCACTGTGCTAGTTCCTGGCTCTGGGCAGTGGGTGATTACAGGCACTTTGCTAGTTCCTGGCTCTGGGCAGTCAGTGATTACAGGCACTGTGCTAGTTCCTGGCTCTGGGCAGTGGGTGATTACAGGCACTGTGCTAGTTCCTGGCTCTGGGCAGTGGGTGATTACAGGCACTGTGCTAGTTCCTGGCTCTGGGCAGTGGGTGATTACAGTCACTTTGCTAGTTCCTGGCTCTGGGCAGTCAGTGATTACAGGCACTGTGCTAGTTCCTGGCTCTGGACAGTGGGTGATTACAGGCACTGTGCTAGTTCCTGGCTCTGGACAGTGGATTATTACAGGCACTGTGCTAGTTCCTGGCTCTGGGCAGTGGGTGATTACAGGCACTGTGCTAGTTCCTGGCTCTGGGCAGTGGGTGATTACAGGCACTGTGCTAGTTCCTGGCTCTGGGCAGTGGGTGATTACAGGCACTTTGCTAGTTCCTGGCTCTGGGCAGTCAGTGATTACAGGCACTGTGCTAGTTCCTGGCTCTGGGCAGTGGGTGATTACAGGTACTGTGCTAGTTCCTGGCTCTGGGCAGTGGGTGATTACAGGCGCTGTGCTAGTTCCTGGCTCTGGGCAGTGGGTGATTACAGGTTAGTTCCTGGCTCTGGGCAGTGGGTGATTACAGGCACCGTGCTAGTTCCTGGCTCTGGGCAGTGGGTGATTACAGGCACTTTGCTAGTTCCTGGCTCTGGGCAGTTGGTGATTACTGTGCTAGTTCCTGGCTCTGGTCAGTTGGTGATTACAGGCACTGTGCTAGTTCCTGGCTCTGGGCAGTGGGTGATTACAGGCACTTTGCTAGTTCCTGGCTCTGGGCAGTCAGTGATTACAGGCACTGTGCTAGTTCCTGGCTCTGGACAGTGGGTGATTACAGGCACTGTGCTAGTTCCTGGCTCTGGGCAGTGGATAATTACAGGCACTGTGCTTGTTCCTGGCTCTGGGCAGTAGGTGATTACAGGCACTGTGCTAGTTCCTGGCTCTTGGCAGTGGGTGATTACAGGCACTGTGCTAGTTCCTGGCTCTGGACAGTGGGTGATTACAGGCACTGTGCTAGTTCCTGGCTCTGGGCAGTTGGTAGATACAGGCACTGTGCTAGTTCCTGGCTCTGGGCAGTGGGTGATTACAGGCGCTGTGCTAGTTCCTGGCTCTGGGCAGTGGGTGATTACAGGCGCTGTGCTAGTTCCTGGCTCTGGACAGTTGGTAGATACAGGCACTGTGCTAGTTCCTGGCTCTGGGCAGCTGGTGATTACAGGCACTGTGCTAGTTCCTGGCTCTGGACAGCTGGTGATTACAGGCACTGTGCTAGTTCCTGGCTCTGGGTAGTGGGTGATTACAGGCACTGTGCTAGTTCCTGGCTCTGGGCAGTGGGTGATTACAGGCACTTTGCTAGTTCCTGGCTCTGGGTAGTCAGTGATTACAGGCACTGTGCTAGTTCCTGGCTCTGGGCAGTGGGTGATTACAGGCGCTGTGCTAGTTCCTGGCTCTGGGCATGGGTGATTACAGGCACTGTGCTAGTTCCTGGCTCTGGGCAGTGGGTGATTACAGGCACTGTGCTAGTTCCTGGCTCTTGGCAGCTGGTGATTACAGGCTCTGTGCTAGTTCCTGGCTCTGGGCAGTTGGTGATTACAGGCACTGTGCTAGTTCCTGGCTCTGGGCAGCTGGTGATTACAGGCACTGTGCTAGTTCCTGGCTCAGGGCAGTCAGTGTTTACAGGAACTGTGCTAGTTTCTGGCTCTGGACAGTGGGTGATTACAGGCACTGTGCTAGTTCCTGGCTCTGGGCAGTGGGTGATTACAGGCGCTGTGCTAGTTCCTGGCTCTGGGCAGTTGGTGATTACAGGCGCTGTGCTAGTTCCTGGCTCTGGGCAGTGGGTGATTACAGGCACTGTGCTAGTTCCTTGCTCTGGACAGTGGGTGATTACAGGCACTGTGCTAGTTCCTGGCTCTGGGCAGTGGATTATTACAGGCGCTGTGCTAGTTCCTGGCACTGGGCAGTGGGTGATTACAGGCACTGTGCTAGTTCCTTGCTCTGGGCAGTTGGTAGATACAGGCACTGTGCTAGTTCCTGGCTCTGGGCAGTGGGTGATTACAGGCCATGTGCTAGTTCCTGGCTCTGGCCAGTTGGTGATTACAGGCGCTGTGCTAGTTCCTGGCTCTGGACAGTTGGTAGATACAGGCACTGTGCTAGTTCCTGGCTCTGGCTAGTGGGTGATTACAGGCACTGTGCTAGTTCCTGGCTCTGGGCAGCTGGTGATTACAGGCACTGTGCTAGTTCCTGGCTCTGGGTAGTGGATTATTACAGGCACTGTGCTAGTTCCTGGCTCTGGGAAGTGGGTGATTACAGACGCTTTGCTAGTTCCTGGCTCTGGGCAGTGGGTGATTACAGGCGCTGTGCTAGTTCCTGGCTCTGGGCAGTGGGTGATTACAGGCACTGTGCTAGTTCCTGGCTCTGGGCAGTCAGTGATTACAGGTGCTGTGCTAGTTCCTGGCTCTGGGCAGTGGGTGATTACAGGCAGTGTGCTAGTTCCTGGCTCTGGGCAGTGGGTGATTACAGGCGCTGTGCTAGTTCCTGGCTCTGGGCAGTGGGTGATTACAGGCGCTGTGCTAGTTTCTGGCTCTGGACAGTGGGTGATTACAGGCCCTGTGCTAGTTCCTGGCTCTGGGTAGTGGGTGACTACAGGCACTGTACTAGTTCCTGGCTCTGGGCAGTGGGTGACTACAGGCACTGTGCTAGTTCCTGGCTCTGGGCAGTGGGTGATTACAGGCACTGTGCTAGTTCCTGGCTCTGGGCAGTGGGTGATTACAGGCGCTGTGCTAGTTCCTGGCTCTGGGCAGTGGGTGAATACAGGCACTGTGCTAGTTCCTGGCTCTGGGCAGTGGGTGATTACAGGCACTGTGCTAGATCCTGGCTCTGGTCAGTGGGTGATTACAGGCCCTGTGCTAGATCCTGGCTCTGGTCAGTGGGTGATTACAGGCACTGTGCTAGATCCTGGCTCTGGGCAGTGGGTGATTACAGGCACTGTGCTAGATCCTGGCTCTGGTCAGTGGGTGATTACAGGCACTGTGCTAGATCCTGGCTCTGGGCAGTGGGTGATTACAGGCACTATTGCAGTTACTAGATCTGGGCAGTAAGTAATTGAAGGCAATGTGCTTGTCACAATATATAAGTCCTTAGTGCTTTCTCCTGTTGTCACACTACAAATGAATAAGTATTTTATATCCGCATGTAAAGGAAAAAAGAGGCAAAGAAAAGAAATATAGCAATTAAATATAATTCTTATATATATGTTCAATAGTCAGACTGCATACCAGAGTCTTTAGAGAATAGTGTTCTTTCTCCCAGAAAGGGATAGGATTCCCATCTCCCCAGTAATAAAGAATTAATGGACCGTTCTATTCTGTGGCTCATTTTGAGGGATGTATTCAGGTTTCCAAGAATCATCTGAACCTCTTTGGATTAGCTTGTAAAGCACACTTTGGGAATTCTATCCCTTCTTTGCAGAAAAGAACACTATTCTCTAAAGACTTTGATGTGAAGTGTCTTTATTGGTGTTATAGTCTGTCCAAGGACATTTGTTACAGAATTATATTTAATTGCATATTGTTTTCTCTCCCTCTTTTTTTTAACTTTGTATAAGGATATAAAATGTTTTTAAAGTGTGACATTTGGAAAAAGTGCTAAGGACATATATATTGTAGAGTTTATATTTTGCTAATTGTATCTTCGTTATGGTGGTACTTTTTTATTTATCTACGCAAATTCTGCCCAGAGCAACTTTTGGTTCAAAAATATTACTCTTTACTGGGGTAGAACATACAATGACATAATTTTACAATCCACACCAATACATATCAAGCTCCAGGAAGTAACAGCTAACAAGTTCCAGAGACAAGAATACGTCAACCAGAATGTAGAACTATAAATACAAGTCCTGTCTTTGTGGTGCCTTACATACAGTAATATATCGGGACAATGTTGTACAAAGCCTCCGGTATCTGGGAGAACTTCCAGGGGCTCTTTGTTAGGTTCAGGACATTGAACCTCTGTTTTTGTATCTACTTCTTTAGAATAGTCCAGAACTGGTTCGGAAAAAGCCTCTATAGGCTTATCTGGGTCATTTAGCTCAGGAGGTATATTTAATGGAGGAACTGGTAAAGTAATCTTCTTCATGCTCGGAAGGTTAGGGGTCATGTTGAATACAACCAACCCACTGGATTCAATAATCTGATCAACGCAACTCTCCTGTTTGTCTTTATATGTTTGTACTATGCATCATATCCTGACGACGGTGCGTGTCGGCACCGAAATGTTGATACGCTGAATTGATGTATTATTGAAATTTTAATACACACTTGTTGCATAAAAAAAGACTCTGAGTGCCGTTCCATCCAAAACTCTATACCAGCGGTAAATACCGTTTTTGGATCAGGACACCGGGGTAATTGGACAGTTTATTGAGTGCCGGACCCAGCTTGATTTTATATATATATATATATATATATATATATATATATATATATATATTTGACTTGATAAATGCTAGCTAGAAGCTGATTGGAGTGATACATTTCCATCATAATTCCGCTTGCAGTATGGTGATCCCATTGGTGTACTTGATAAATGATACCGTAAAGATGATTGATTTCAATGAACAACTTCTCTACTGGTTCACTTCTCCGGTCTTTTCACTGCTTAATACATGAACTACTTGGATCTTTGAGTCACTCCTTCTCGGCTACAAAACTAACATGATGGTATGTAAATCAAGTACTTTTAAAGCTCCGGGCTAGTGTGACATCACACAGCCGCCCGAAAATGCTCCCGGAAGGCCCCCGTTTGGACCGCCACACCCCCAACACCGCGTCGCCGCCTCGTGAACAGCCACCACTGTCAATCATCTTGCAGCCGCCTCATTCCTGGATGCGCGTTCCAGTGTGCTTATTCCAATGCATGTGCGCAGACCACCCAAATGCAGCCGCTGCATACAGACGCGTGGCTGCGTTCAAGTCTGAATGACCCCCTCAGTTTGGATCTCCCCGGGGGATCCAGACTGGATTTTAGTTTGGTTCGGGTCCACAAACTTCGGGTGGTTTTGAATTTCTGGAGAACCAAACTGCACATCTCTACTTTTTATACTGTCGGTTTCCCTGTTGTTTTTTAAATAATTTCTTATTGTCGCGATATTCCTCAGCGTTACTTTCACTTTAGCGTAGAAATGCGGCTTCTCAGTGTTGGCTATAAATGAGCGACTTTCATTACTCTATTCATACAAAATATAATGGAATGAAGTGTCATATACACACGAGAATATAATGTCTTGACGTGATTGCTAAAGGACCAAGTTTGTGCCTGAATTTTGTTTTATTTTCAAACTGTTTCAAACACTATGGGGGGAATTCAAATGTTTAAAAGTCATTTGGTTGTCTGTTTTTTCCTGTCCATTAGATAGGAAAAAACAGACACCCAACTGACTTTTCAAACAATTGAATATCCCCCTATATATTATCCGAAATATGCTTCTTAATTAACGGTCTTCCAGATGAACAATTTTTTGTTTTGCTTTTAATTGAAATTTCGATTATTGCAGGTTAATAAAAAGGATGCGGTATACCAGTTCGATAATTATAATCAACACAGGATATTCCGAATATCAACTTTGTAAATATCGACAATATGACTGCAACCAATCGAATGACATCTGAACCAAAGTAAACAGAACGTAATGAATATTTCTCCATCACACTAAACTGAATTCACGTTTATAAAAATAAAAATAAAAAATTGGGCCGTATTTTATATAACTGATTCAACTTTTTGACTTTTTTTGTTTTGAAAACTGTTCCATTTCTAGATTTCTGCCACTGGATTACAGAGGATTGCACCATAAATGCATGAATATGTGGATGACACTCCTCATATGACTTAATTTAATTGTTTATGCTTCACAAAGCAGCTTGAGGCAGAAAAACAATTAAAATTAAACAATGCAAAGATACAACTCCGAAATAGAAGGTCAAAGTAATTTCTATTGTAATTAAAAAAAAAGAACTTACTTTACAGTGGAAACATATTTTAGCAGCGGTGTTTGCTTGCTGTGTTTAACATGTAATGATTGATTACTCTAATTGAAAATTACAAAGCATTACAGCCCGTAGGTACCTTTGGAATGATCCATACCAATATGTTAATTATAATTTCAGAAGAGGGGCGACATTCATTCGATAATGAATAAATCCAACTAGGTGTCAGCTCCAATTTTCAATGCCTCATTATAGATTTACTGCAACCATGAAAACAGAACGAAGAAATAAAATATAATGAGGACGCGTTATATAGAAAATGGGCGTACAATTTTCAAATTGAAAAAACAGCCTATTTTCCCCTACTGTATATGCAGAGCCGTACGCCTCTCAAAATGCGCACGCTTTTGCATTGGCAACATAATATAAACCTTGAAACGGGTATATACGATGATGCTTATATAGCAGACATTCCCATCTTCAATGCACACCAACAGTGCAGGTTTTAGTAATATCCAGGCTTCAGCACAGATGGTTACATCAAAATAACTGGGGTACTAAAAGTCACTTTGCTCAAGTATGGCAATCCTTAAAACCTGACCTGTTAGTGTGCCAAGGTTTGGAATGCCTGTTATATACTAGAGATGAGCGGGTTCGGTTCCTCGGAATCCGAACCCCCCCGAACTTCACGCTTTTTACACGGGTCCGAGGCAGACTCGGATCTTCCCGCCTTGCTCGGCTAACCCGAGCGCGCCCGAACGTCATCATCCCGCTGTCGGATTCTCGCGAGGCTCGTATTCTATCGCAAGACTCGGATTCTATATAAGGAGCCGCGCGTCGCCACCATTTTCACACGTGCATTGAGATTGATAGGGAGAGGACGTGGCTGGCGTCCTCTCCGTTTAGATAGAGAGTGAGACACTTGATTTACTGGAGCATTAGGAGTACTCAGAGAGTGCAGAGTTTTGCTGATAGTTATACTAGTGGTGACCACCAGTTTTATTTATTATTTAATATAATCCGTTCTCTGCCTGAAAAAAAACGATACACAGTCACATACCATATCTGTGCTCAGCCTCAGTGTGCTGCATGATAATATCATCTATGTATGTATATCTGACTGTGCTGAGTAGTGCTCACTAGAGATGAGCGGGTTCGGTTTCTCTGAATCCGAACCCGCACGAACTTCATGGTTTTTTCACGGGTCCGAGCAGACTCGGATCCTCCCGCCTTGCTCGGTTAACCCGAGCGCGCCCGAACGTCATCATGACGCTGTCGGATTCTCGCGAGACTCGGATTCTATATAAGGAGCCGCGCGTCGCCGCCATTTTCACACGTGCATTGAGATTGATAGGGAGAGGACGTGGCTGGCGTCCTCTCCATTTAGATTAGGGTTGAGAGAGAGAGAGAGAGATTGACCTGAGGCTGTGATACTGTAGAAGAGAGTGCAGAGTTTAGTGACTGACGACCACAGTGACCACCAGACAGTGCAGTTGTTTGTTTTATTTAATATATCCGTTCTCTGCCTGAAAAAAACGATACACACAGTGACTCAGTCACATACCATATCTGTGTGCACTGCTCAGCCCAGTGTGCTGCATCAATGTATATATATATCTGACTGTGCTCAGCTCACACAGCTTATAATTGTGGGGGAGACTGGGGAGCACTGCAGTGCCAGTTATAGGTTATAGCAGGAGCCAGGAGTACATAATATTATATTAAAATTAAACAGTGCACACTTTTGCTGCAGGAGTGCCACTGCCAGTGTGACTAGTGACCAGTGACCTGACCACCAGTATATATAATATTAGTAGTATACTATCTCTTTATCAACCAGTCTATATTAGCAGCAGACACAGTACAGTGCGGTAGTTCACGGCTGTGGCTACCTCTGTGTCGGCACTCGGCAGCCCGTCCATAATGGTATATACCACCTAACCGTGGTTTTTTTTTCTTTCTTTATAGTCATACTAGTTACGAGTATACTATCTCTTTATCATCCAGTCTATATTAGCAGCAGACACAGTACAGTGCGGTAGTTCACGGCTGTGGCTACCTCTGTGTCGGCACTCGGCAGCCCGTCCATAATTGTATATACCACCTAACCGTGGTTTTTTTTTCTTTCTTTATACATACATACTAGTTACAAGTATACTATCTCTTTATCAACCAGTCTATATTAGCAGCAGACACAGTACAGTGCGGTAGTTCACGGCTGTGGCTACCTCTGTGTCGGCACTCGGCAGCCCGTCCATAATTGTATATACCACCTAACCGTGGTTTTTTTTTCTTTCTTTATACATACATACTAGTTACGAGTATACTATCTCTTTATCAACCAGTCTATATATTAGCAGCAGACACAGTACAGTGCGGTAGTTCACGGCTGTGGCTACCTCTGTGTCGGCACTCGGCAGCCCGTCCATAATTGTATATACCACCTAACCGTGGTTTTTTTTTCTTTCTTTATACATACATACTAGTTACGAGTATACTATCTCTTTATCAACCAGTCTATATATTAGCAGCAGACACAGTACAGTGCGGTAGTTCACGACTGTGGCTACCTCTGTGTCGGCACTCGGCAGCCCGTCCATAATTGTATATACCACCTAACCGTGGTTTTTTTTTCTTTCTTTATACATACATACTAGTTACGAGTATACTATCTCTTTATCAACCAGTCTATATTAGCAGCAGACACAGTACAGTGCGGTAGTTCACGGCTGTGGCTACCTCTGTGTCGGCACTCGGCAGCCCGTCCATAATTGTATATACCACCTAACCGTGGTTTTTTTTTCTTTCTTTATACATACATACTAGTTACGAGTATACTATCTCTTTATCAACCAGTCTATATTAGCAGCAGACACAGTACAGTGCGGTAGTTCACGGCTGTGGCTACCTCTGTGTCGGCACTCGGCAGCCCGTCCATAATTGTATATACCACCTAACCGTGGTTTTTTTTTCTTTCTTTATACATACATACTAGTTACGAGTATACTATCTCTTTATCAACCAGTCTATATATTAGCAGCAGACACAGTACAGTGCGGTAGTTCACGGCTGTGGCTACCTCTGTGTCGGCACTCGGCAGCCCGTCCATAATGGTATATACCACCTAACCGTGGTTTTTTTTTCTTTCTTTATAGTCATACTAGTTACGAGTATACTATCTCTTTATCATCCAGTCTATATTAGCAGCAGACACAGTACAGTGCGGTAGTTCACGGCTGTGGCTACCTCTGTGTCGGCACTCGGCAGCCCGTCCATAATTGTATATACCACCTAACCGTGGTTTTTTTTTCTTTCTTTATACATACATACTAGTTACAAGTATACTATCTCTTTATCAACCAGTCTATATTAGCAGCAGACACAGTACAGTGCGGTAGTTCACGGCTGTGGCTACCTCTGTGTCGGCACTCGGCAGCCCGTCCATAATTGTATATACCACCTAACCGTGGTTTTTTTTTCTTTCTTTATACATACATACTAGTTACGAGTATACTATCTCTTTATCAACCAGTCTATATATTAGCAGCAGACACAGTACAGTGCGGTAGTTCACGGCTGTGGCTACCTCTGTGTCGGCACTCGGCAGCCCGTCCATAATTGTATATACCACCTAACCGTGGTTTTTTTTTCTTTCTTTATACATACATACTAGTTACGAGTATACTATCTCTTTATCAACCAGTCTATATATTAGCAGCAGACACAGTACAGTGCGGTAGTTCACGGCTGTGGCTACCTCTGTGTCGGCACTCGGCAGCCCGTCCATAATTGTATATACCACCTAACCGTGGTTTTTTTTTCTTTCTTTATACATACATACTAGTTACGAGTATACTATCTCTTTATCAACCAGTCTATATTAGCAGCAGACACAGTACAGTGCGGTAGTTCACGGCTGTGGCTACCTCTGTGTCGGCACTCGGCAGCCCGTCCATAATTGTATATACCACCTAACCGTGGTTTTTTTTTCTTTCTTTATACATACATACTAGTTACGAGTATACTATCTCTTTATCAACCAGTCTATATTAGCAGCAGACACAGTACAGTGCGGTAGTTCACGGCTGTGGCTACCTCTGTGTCGGCACTCGGCAGCCCGTCCATAATTGTATATACCACCTAACCGTGGTTTTTTTTTCTTTCTTTATACATACATACTAGTTACGAGTATACTATCTCTTTATCAACCAGTCTATATATTAGCAGCAGACACAGTACAGTGCGGTAGTTCACGGCTGTGGCTACCTCTGTGTCGGCACTCGGCAGCCCGTCCATAATTGTATATACCACCTAACCGTGGTTTTTTTTTCTTTCTTTATACATACATACTAGTTACGAGTATACTATCTCTTTATCAACCAGTCTATATATTAGCAGCAGACACAGTACAGTGCGGTAGTTCACGGCTGTGGCTACCTCTGTGTCGGCACTCGGCAGCCCGTCCATAATTGTATATACCACCTAACCGTGGTTTTTTTTTCTTTCTTTATACATACATACTAGTTACGAGTATACTATCTCTTTATCAACCAGTCTATATATTAGCAGCAGACACAGTACAGTGCGGTAGTTCACGGCTGTGGCTACCTCTGTGTCGGCACTCGGCAGCCCGTCCATAATTGTATACTAGTATCCAATCCATCCATCTCCATTGTTTACCTGAGGTGCCTTTTAGTTGTGCCTATTAAAATATGGAGAACAAAAATGTTGAGGTTCCAAAATTAGGGAAAGATCAAGATCCACTTCCACCTCGTGCTGAAGCTGCTGCCACTAGTCATGGCCGAGACGATGAAATGCCAGCAACGTCGTCTGCCAAGGCCGATGCCCAATGTCATAGTACAGAGCATGTCAAATCCAAAACACCAAATATCAGTAAAAAAAGGACTCCAAAACCTAAAATAAAATTGTCGGAGGAGAAGCGTAAACTTGCCAATATGCCATTTACCACACGGAGTGGCAAGGAACGGCTGAGGCCCTGGCCTATGTTCATGGCTAGTGGTTCAGCTTCACATGAGGATGGAAGCACTCAGCCTCTCGCTAGAAAAATGAAAAGACTAAAGCTGGCAAAAGCAGTAGCACCGCAAAGAACTGTGCGTTCTTCGAAATCCCAAATCCACAAGGAGAGTCCGACTCCAATTGTGTCGGTTGCGATGCCTGACCTTCCCAACACTGGACGTGAAGAGCATGCGCCTTCCACCATTTGCACGCCCCCTGCAAGTGATGGAAGGAGCACCCGCAGTCCAGTTCCTGATAGTCAGATTGAAGATGTCAGTGTTGAAGTACACCAGGATGAGGAGGATATGGGTGTTGCTGGCGCTGGGGAGGAAATTGACCAGGAGGATTCTGATGGTGAGGTGGTTTGTTTAAGTCAGGCACCCGGGGAGACACCTGTTGTCCGTGGTAGGAATATGGCCGTTGACATGCCTGGTGAAAATACCAAAAAAATCAGCTCTTCGGTGTGGAAGTATTTCACCAGAAATGCGGACAACAGGTGTCAAGCCGTGTGTTCCCTTTGTCAAGCTGTAATAAGTAGGGGTAAGGACGTTAACCACCTCGGAACATCCTCCCTTATACGTCACCTGCAGCGCATTCATAATAAGTCAGTGACAAGTTCAAAAACTTGGGCCGACAGCGGAAGCAGTCCACTGACCAGTAAATCCCTTCCTCTTGTAACCAAGCTCACGCAAACCACCCCACCAACTCCCTCAGTGTCAATTTCCTCCTTCCCCAGGAATGCCAATAGTCCTGCAGGCCATGTCACTGGCAATTCTGACGAGTCCTCTCCTGCCTGGGATTCCTCCGATGCATCCTTGCGTGTAACGCCTACTGCTGCTGGCGCTGCTGTTGTTGCTGCTGGGAGTCGATGGTCATCCCAGAGGGGAAGTCGTAAGACCACTTTTACTACTTCCACCAAGCAATTGACTGTCCAACAGTCCTTTGCGAGGAAGATGAAATATCACAGCAGTCATCCTACTGCAAAGCGGATAACTGAGGCCTTGACATCCTGGGTGGTGAGAAACGTGGTTCCGGTATCCATCATTACTGCAGAGCCAACTAGAGACTTGTTGGAGGTACTGTGTCCCCGGTACCAAATACCATCTAGGTTCCATTTCTCTAGGCAGGCGATACCGAAAATGTACACAGACCTCAGAAAAAGAGTCACCAGTGTCCTAAAAAATGCAGCTGTACCCAATGTCCACTTAACCACAGACATGTGGACAAGTGGAGCAGGGCAGGGTCAGGACTATATGACTGTGACAGCCCACTGGGTAGATGTATGGACTCCCGCCGCAAGAACAGCAGCGGCGGCACCAGTAGCAGCATCTCGCAAACGCCAACTCTTTCCTAGGCAGGCTACGCTTTGTATCACCGGTTTCCAGAATACGCACACAGCTAAAAACCTCTTACGGCAACTGAGGAAGATCATCGCGGAATGGCTTACCCCAATTGGACTCTCCTGTGGATTTGTGGCATCGGACAACGCCAGCAATATTGTGTGTGCATTAAATCTGGGCCAATTCCAGCACGTCCCATGTTTTGCACATACCTTGAATTTGGTGGTGCAGAATTTTTTAAAAAACGACAGGGGCGTGCAAGAGATGCTGTCGGTGGCCAGAAGAATTGCGGGACACTTTCGGCGTACAGGCACCACGTACAGAAAACTGGAGCACCACCAAAAACTACTGAACCTGCCCTGCCATCATCTGAAGCAAGAAGTGGTAACGAGGTGGAATTCAACCCTGTATATGCTTCAGAGGTTGGAGGAGCAGCAAAAGGCCATTCAAGCCTATACAATTGAGCACGATATAGGAGGTGGGATGCACCTGTCTCAAGCGCAGTGGAGAATGATTTCAACGTTGTGCAAGGTTCTGATGCCCTTTGAACTTGCCACACGTGAAGTCAGTTCAGACACTGCCAGCCTGAGTCAGGTCATTCCCCTCATCAGGCTTTTGCAGAAGAAGCTGGAGACATTGAAGGAGGAGCTAACACGGAGCGATTCCGCTAGGCATGTGGGACTTGTGGATGGAGCCCTTAATTCGCTTAGCAAGGATTCACGGGTGGTCAATCTGTTGAAATCAGAGCACTACATTTTGGCCACCGTGCTCGATCCTAGATTTAAAGCCTACCTTGGATCTCTCTTTCCGGCAGACACAAGTCTGCTGGGGTTCAAACACCTGCTGGTGAGTAAATTGTCAAGTCAAGCGGAACGCGACCTGTCAACAACATCTCCTCCTTCACATTCTCCCGCAACTGGGGGTGCGAGGAAAAGGCTCAGAATTCCGAGCCCACCCGCTGGCGGTGATGCAGGGCAGTCTGGAGCGACTGCTGATGCTGACATCTGGTCCGGACTGAAGGACCTGACAACTATTACGGACATGTCGTCTACTGTCACTGCATATGATTCTCTCCCCATTGAAAGAATGGTGGAGGATTATATGAGTGACCGCATCCAAGTAGGCACGTCACACAGTCCGTACTTATACTGGCAGGAAAAAGAGGCAATTTGGAGGCCCTTGCACAAACTGGCTTTATTCTACCTAAGTTGCCCTCCCACAAGTTTGTACTCCGAAAGAGTGTTTAGTGCCGCCGCTCACCTTGTCAGCAATCGGCGTACGAGGTTACATCCAGAAAATGTGGAGAAGATGATGTTCATTAAAATGAATTATAATCAATTCCTCCGTGGAGACATTGACCAGCAGCAATTGCCTCCACAAAGTACACAGGGAGCTGAGATGGTGGATTCCAGTGGGGACGAATTGATAATCTGTGAGGAGGGGGATGTACACGGTGATATATCGGAGGATGATGATGAGGTAGACATCTTGCCTCTGTAGAGCCAGTTTGTGCAAGGAGAGATTAATTGCTTCTTTTTTGGTGGGGGTCCAAACCAACCCGTCATATCAGTCACAGTCGTGTGGCAGACCCTGTCACTGAAATGATGGGTTGGTTAAAGTGTGCATGTCCTGTTTTTCAACATAAGGGTGGGTGGGAGGGCCCAAGGACAATTCCATCTTGCACCTCTTTTTTCTTTTCTTTTTCTTTGCGTCATGTGCTGTTTGGGGAGGGTTTTTTGGAAGGGACATCCTGCGTGACACTGCAGTGCCACTCCTAGATGGGCCCGGTGTTTGTGTCGGCCACTAGGGTCGCTTATCTTACTCACACAGCTACCTCAATGCGCCTCTTTTTTTCTTTGCGTCATGTGCTGTTTGGGGAGGGTTTTTTGGAAGGGACATCCTGCGTGACACTGCAGTGACACTCCTAGATGGGCCCGGTGTTTGTGTCGGCCACTAGGGTCGCTTATCTTACTCACACAGCTACCTCATTGCGCCTCTTTTTTTCTTTGCGTCATGTGCTGTTTGGGGAGGGTTTTTTGGAAGGGACATCCTGCGTGACACTGCAGTGCCACTCCTAGATGGGCCCGGTGTTTGTGTCGGCCACTAGGGTCGCTAATCTTACTCACACAGCTACCTCATTGCGCCTCTTTTTTTCTTTGCGTCATGTGCTGTTTGGGGAGGGTTTTTTGGAAGGGCCATCCTGCGTGACACTGCAGTGCCACTCCTAGATGGGCCCGGTGTTTGTGTCGGCCACTAGGGTCGCTTATCTTACTCACACAGCGACCTCGGTGCAAATTTTAGGACTAAAAATAATATTGTGAGGTGTGAGGTATTCAGAATAGACTGAAAATGAGTGGAAATTATGGTTTTTGAGGTTAATAATACTTTGGGATCAAAATGACCGCCAAATTCTATGATTTAAGCTGTTTTTTTAGGTTTTTTGGAAAAAAACACCCGAATCCAAAACACACCCGAATCCGACAAAAAAAATTCGGTGAGGTTTTGCCAAAACGCGGTCGAACCCAAAACACGGCCGCGGAACCGAACCCAAAACCAAAACACAAAACCCGAAAAATTTCCGGCGCTCATCTCTAGTGCTCACTGCTCACACAGCTTAATTGTGGGGGAGACTGGGGAGCAGTTATAGCAGGAGTACATATTATTTAACAGTGCACACTTTTGCTGCCAGAGTGCCAGTGTGACTGACCAGCAGTGACCACCAGTATATTGTCTGCATGAAAAAGTTAAACACTCGTGTGGTGTTTTTTTTTTTTATTCTATATATAAACGCATTCTGCTGACAGTGTCCAGCAGGTCCGTCATTCATAGAGATGAGCGCCGGAAATTTTTCGGGTTTTGTGTTTTGGTTTTGGGTTCGGTTCCGCGGCCGTGTTTTGGGTTCGACCGAGTTTTGGCAAAACCTCACCGAATTTTTTTTGTCGGATTCGGGTGTGTTTTGGATTCGGGTGTTTTTTTCAAAAAACCCTAAAAAACAGCTTAAATCATAGAATTTGGGGGTCATTTTGATCCCAAAGTATTATTAACCTCAAAAACCATAATTTACACTCATTTTCAGTCTATTCTGAATACCTCACACCTCACAATATTATTTTTAGTCCTAAAATTTGCACCGAGGTCGCTGTGTGAGTAAGATAAGCGTCCCTAGTGGCCGACACAAACACCGGGCCCATCTAGGAGTGGCACTGCAGTGTCACGCAGGATGTCCCTTCCAAAAAACCCTCCCCAAACAGCACATGACGCAAAGAAAAAAAGAGGCGCAATGAGGTAGCTGTGTGAGTAAGATAAGCGACCCTAGTGGCCGACACAAACACCGGGCCCATCTAGGAGTGGCACTGCAGTGTCACGCAGGATGTCCCTTCCAAAAAACCCTCCCCAAACAGCACATGACGCAAAGAAAAAAAGAGGCGCAATGAGGTAGCTGACTGTGTGAGTAAGATAAGCGACCCTAGTGGCCGACACAAACACCGGGCCCATCTAGGAGTGGCACTGCAGTGTCACGCAGGATGGCCCTTCCAAAAAAACCTCCCCAAACAGCACATGACGCAAAGAAAAAAAGAGGCGCAATGAGGTAGCTGACTGTGTGAGTAAGATAAGCGACCCTAGTGGCCGACACAAACACCGGGCCCATCTAGGTGTGGCACTGCAGTGTCACGCAGGATGGCCCTTCCAAAAAACCCTCCCCAAACAGCACATGACGCAAAGAAAAATAAAAGAAAAAAGAGGTGCAAGATGGAATTGTCCTTGGGCCCTCCCACCCACCCTTATGTTGTATAAACAGGACATGCACACTTTAACCAACCCATCATTTCAGTGACAAGGTCTGCCACACGACTGTGACTGATATGACGGGTTGGTTTGGACCCCCCCCAAAAAAGAAGCAATTAATCTCTCCTTGCACAAACTGGCTCTACAGAGGCAAGATGTCCACCTCATCATCATCCTCCGATATATCACCGTGTACATCCCCCTCCTCACAGATTATCAATTCGTCCCCACTGGAATCCACCATCTCAGCTCCCTGTGTACTTTGTGGAGGCAATTGCTGCTGGTCAATGTCTCCGCGGAGGAATTGATTATAATTCATTTTAATGAACATCATCTTCTCCACATTTTCTGGATGTAACCTCGTACGCCGATTGCTGACAAGGTGAGCGGCGGCACTAAACACTCCTTCGGAGTACACACTTGTGGGAGGGCAACTTAGGTAGAATAAAGCCAGTTTGTGCAAGGGCCTCCAAATTGCCTCTTTTTCCTGCCAGTATAAGTACGGACTGTGTGACGTGCCTACTTGGATGCGGTCACTCATATAATCCTCCACCATTCTTTCAATGGGGAGAGAATCATATGCACTGACAGTAGACGACATGTCCGTAATCGTTGTCAGGTCCTTCAGTCCGGACCAGATGTCAGCATCAGCAGTCGCTCCAGACTGCCCTGCATCACCGCCAGCGGGTGGGCTCGGAATTCTGAGCCTTTTCCTCGCACCCCCAGTTGCGGGAGAATGTGAAGGAGGAGATGTTGACAGGTCGCGTTCCGCTTGACTTGACAATTTTCTCACCAGCAGGTCTTTCAACCCCAGCAGACTTGTGTCTGCCGGAAAGAGAGATCCAAGGTAGGTTTTAAATCTAGGATCGAGCACGGTGGCCAAAATGTAGTGCTCTGATTTCAACAGATTGACCACCCGTGAATCCTTGTTAAGCGAATTAAGGGCTCCATCCACAAGTCCCACATGCCTAGCGGAATCGCTCCGTGTTAGCTCCTCCTTCAATGTCTCCAGCTTCTTCTGCAAAAGCCTGATGAGGGGAATGACCTGACTCAGGCTGGCAGTGTCTGAACTGACTTCACGTGTGGCAAGTTCAAAGGGCATCAGAACCTTGCACAACGTTGAAATCATTCTCCACTGCACTTGAGACAGGTGCATTCCACCTCCTATATCGTGCTCAATTGTATAGGCTTGAATGGCCTTTTGCTGCTCCTCCAACCTCTGAAGCATATAGAGGGTTGAATTCCACCTCGTTACCACTTCTTGCTTCAGATGATGGCAGGGCAGGTTCAGTAGTTTTTGGTGGTGCTCCAGTCTTCTGTACGTGGTGCCTGTACGCCGAAAGTGTCCCGCAATTCTTCTGGCCACCGACAGCATCTCTTGCACGCCCCTGTCGTTTTTTTAAAAATTCTGCACCACCAAATTCAAGGTATGTGCAAAACATGGGACGTGCTGGAATTTGCCCATATTTAATGCACACACAATATTGCTGGCGTTGTCCGATGCCACAAATCCACAGGAGAGTCCAATTGGGGTAAGCCATTCCGCGATGATCTTCCTCAGTTGCCGTAAGAGGTTTTTAGCTGTGTGCGTATTCTGGAAACCGGTGATACAAAGCGTAGCCTGCCTAGGAAAGAGTTGGCGTTTGCGAGATGCTGCTACTGGTGCCGCCGCTGCTGTTCTTGCGGCGGGAGTCCATACATCTACCCAGTGGGCTGTCACAGTCATATAGTCCTGACCCTGCCCTGCTCCACTTGGCCACATGTCCGTGGTTAAGTGGACATTGGGTACAACTGCATTTTTTAGGACACTGGTGAGTCTTTTTCTGACGTCCGTGTACATTCTCGGTATCGCCTGCCTACAGAAGTGGAACCTAGATGGTATTTGGTAACGGGGGCACACTGCCTCAATAAATTGTCTAGTTCCCTGTGAACTAACGGCGGATACCGGACGCACGTCTAACACCAACATAGTTGTCAAGGCCTCAGTTATCCGCTTTGCAGCAGGATGACTGCTGTGATATTTCATCTTCCTCGCAAAGGACTGTTGGACAGTCAATTGCTTACTGGAAGTAGTACAAGTGGGCTTACGACTTCCCCTCTGGGATGACCATCGACTCCCAGCAGCAACAACAGCAGCGCCAGCAGCAGTAGGCGTTACACGCAAGGATGCATCGGAGGAATCCCAGGCAGGAGAGGACTCGTCAGAATTGCCAGTGACATGGCCTGCAGGACTATTGGCATTCCTGGGGAAGGAGGAAATTGACACTGAGGGAGTTGGTGGGGTGGTTTGCGTGAGCTTGGTTACAAGAGGAAGGGATTTACTGGTCAGTGGACTGCTTCCGCTGTCGCCCAAAGTTTTTGAACTTGTCACTGACTTATTATGAATGCGCTGCAGGTGACGTATAAGGGAGGATGTTCCGAGGTGGTTAACGTCCTTACCCCTACTTATTACAGCTTGACAAAGGCAACACACGGCTTGACAAATGTTGTCCGCATTTCTGGTGAAATACTTCCACACCGAAGAGCTGATTTTTTTGGTATTTTCACCAGGCATGTCAACGGCCATATTCCTCCCACGGACAACAGGTGTCTCCCCGGGTGCCTGACTTAAACAAACCACCTCACCATCAGAATCCTCCTGGTCAATTTCCTCCCCAGCGCCAGCAACACCCATATCCTCCTCATCCTGGTGTACTTCAACACTGACATCTTCAATCTGACTATCAGGAACTGTACTGCGGGTGCTCCTTCCAGCACTTGCAGGGGGCGTGCAAATGGTGGAAGGCGCATGCTCTTCACGTCCAGTGTTGGGAAGGTCAGGCATCGCAACCGACACAATTGGACTCTCCTTGTGGATTTGGGATTTCGAAGAACGCACAGTTCTTTGCGGTGCTTTTGCCAGCTTGAGTCTTTTCAGTTTTCTAGCGAGAGGCTGAGTGCTTCCATCCTCATGTGAAGCTGAACCACTAGCCATGAACATAGGCCAGGGCCTCAGCCGTTCCTTGCCACTCCGTGTGGTAAATGGCATATTGGCAAGTTTACGCTTCTCCTCCGACAATTTTATTTTAGGTTTTGGAGTCCTTTTTTTACTGATATTTGGTGTTTTGGATTTGACATGCTCTGTACTATGACATTGGGCATCGGCCTTGGCAGACGACGTTGCTGGCATTTCATCGTCTCGGCCATGACTAGTGGCAGCAGCTTCAGCACGAGGTGGAAGTGGATCTTGATCTTTCCCTAATTTTGGAACCTCAACATTTTTGTTCTCCATATTTTAATAGGCACAACTAAAAGGCACCTCAGGTAAACAATGGAGATGGATGGATACTAGTATACAATTATGGATGGACTGCCGAGTGCCGACACAGAGGTAGCTACAGCCGTGGACTATTGTACTGTACTGTGTCTGCTGCTAATATAGACTGGATGATAATGAGATGTAGTATAGTATGTATGTATAAAGAAGAAAGAAAAAAAAACCACGGGTAGGTGGTATACAATTATGGATGGACTGCCGAGTGCCGACACAGAGGTAGCTACAGCCGTGGACTACCGTACTGTGTCTGCTGCTAATATAGACTGGTTGATAATGAGATGTAGTATGTATAAAGAAGAAAGAAAAAAAAACCACGGGTAGGTGGTATACAATTATGGATGGACTGCCGAGTGCCGACACAGAGGTAGCTACAGCCGTGGACTACCGTACTGTACTGTGTCTGCTGCTAATATATAGACTGGATGATAATGAGATGTAGTATGTATAAAGAAGAAAGAAAAAAAAACCACGGGTAGGTGGTATACAATTATGGATGGACTGCCGAGTGCCGACACAGAGGTAGCTACAGCCGTGGACTACCGTACTGTGTCTGCTGCTAATATAGACTGGTTGATAATGAGATGTAGTATGTATAAAGAAGAAAGAAAAAAAAACCACGGGTAGGTGGTATACAATTATGGATGGACTGCCGAGTGCCGACACAGAGGTAGCTACAGCCGTGGACTACCGTACTGTACTGTGTCTGCTGCTAATATATAGACTGGATGATAATGAGATGTAGTATGTATAAAGAAGAAAGAAAAAAAAACCACGGGTAGGTGGTATACAATTATGGATGGACTGCCGAGTGCCGACACAGAGGTAGCTACAGCCGTGGACTACCGTACTGTACTGTGTCTGCTGCTAATATAGACTGGTTGATAAAGAGATGTAGTATGTATGTATAAAGAAGAAAGAAAAAAAAACCACGGGTAGGTGGTATACAATTATGGATGGACTGCCGAGTGCCGACACAGAGGTAGCTACAGCCGTGGACTACTGTACTGTGTCTGCTGCTAATATAGACTGGTTGATAAAGAGATGTAGTATGTATGTATAAAGAAGAAAGAAAAAAAAAACACGGGTAGGTGGTATACAATTATGGACGGACTGCCGAGTGCCGACACAGAGGTAGCTACAGCCGTGGACTACCGTACTGTACTGTGTCTGCTGCTAATATAGACTGGTTGATAAAGAGATGTAGTATGTATGTATAAAGAAGAAAGAAAAAAAAACCACGGGTAGGTGGTATACAATTATGGATGGACTGCCGAGTGCCGACTCAGAGGTAGCTACAGCCGTGAACTACCGTACTGTGTCTGCTGCGACTGGATGATAAATAATGATATAAAAAATATATATATATCACTACTGCAGCCGGACAGGTATATATTATATAATGACGGACCTGCTGGACACTGTCTGTCAGCAGAATGAGTTTTTTATAGAATAAAAAAAAAAACACCACACAAGTCACACGACGAGTGTTTAACTTTTTCAGGCAATCACAATATAGTATACTACTAACTATACTGGTGGTCAGTGTGGTCAGGTCACTGGTCAGTCACACTGGCAGTGGCACTCCTGCAGCAAAAGTGTGCACTGTTTAATTTTAATAATATGTACTCCTGGCTCCTGCTATAACCTATAACTGGCACTGCTCCCCAGTCTCCCCCACAATTATAAGCTGTGTGAGCACAGTCAGATATATACATAGATGATGCCAGTGGCGGAACAAGCAAGCGGTGGGCCCAGGTGCAACAAAATGCTTTGCCCCCCCCCCCCCCATCCCATCCAAGTCCACCCCATGGGCAGTGCGCGCCGTAGGCGCGCGCAAAAATACATAGTGGCGTGGCTTCGTGGGGAAGGGGTGTGTCCACAAAATAATACCAATTCATAAAACGGTGCACAGTAGTCTCCATTCTTCAAATTACGCCGCACAGTAGCACCACTACACCAGGTAGAGACCCTTTTACTCCTTACAGCGAACAGATTCCCCTTTTTACACATAACGGCAGACAGTGTGCACTTTTTACACATAACGGCAGACAGCGTGCCCTCGTTACACATAGCGGCAGACAGCATACACTTTTTACACAATGGCAGACAGCGTGCCCTCGTTACACATAGCGGCAGACAGCGTGCACTCGTTACACATAGCGGCAGACAGCGTGCACTTTTTACACATTACGGCAGACAGCGTCCCCATTTTACACATTACGGCAGACAGCGTCCCCATTTTACACATTACGGCAGACACCATACACTTTTACACATAACGGCAGATAGCGTGCCCTTTTTACACATTACGGCAGGCAGATTCTACCTTTTTACACATAGCGGCAGGCAGATTCCCCATTTTTATACATAGCGGCAGGCAGATTCCCCATTTTTATACATAGCGGCAGGCAGATTCCCCATTTTTACACATTGCGGCAGGCAGATTCCCCATTTTTACATTGCGGCAGGCAGATTCCCCATTTTTACACATTGCGGCAGGCAGATTCCCCATTTTTACATTGCGGCAGGCAGATTCCCCATTTTTATACATAGCGGCAGGCAGTCCCCCCTTTTTACACATTGCGGCAGGCAGTCCCAACAAATAAAAAAAGAAAGAGACAGAAAGAAAGAAAGAAAGAAAGAAAGAAAGAAAGAAAGAAGAATTATACTTACCCTCTCTGTTGGCTCAGGCTCCTCGGTGCAGCTTCCCGGGCAGTAGTGAAGAAGGAGGAGGGAGGTGAAGGAGGGAGCCGCAGCAGCGCTGTGTTACTGGTGGAGGCGCTGCTGCTGCTGCCCCTCTGCTTCCCTATAGGCTGTTCTCAGAGACAGCCTATAGTGAAGCAGAGGAGCAGCAGCAGCAGCGCCTCCACCAGTAACAAAGCGCTGCTGCGGCTCTCTCCTTCACTGAGAGACTGTGACCTGTTTGTATATGAGGGAGGGAGGGACGGACCCTCCTCCCTCCTTCGTGTGCGGGTGGCCAGAATCGTTCCTTATGACGGGCGGGTCACGGGAGCGCTGGTGTGCGGCTGCGGCATGACATACAATGAGTCATTGTGACTCATTCATGTAATGCCGGCCGGCGGCTGTGGGCCCTTGAGTGCGGCGGGGCCCCAGTGCAATGCACTGCCTGCCCCGCCAGTAGTTCCGCCCCTGGATGATGCAGCACACTGGGCTGAGCAGTGCACACAGATATGGTATGTGACTGAGTCACTGTGTATCGTTTTTTTCAGGCAGAGAACGGATTATATTAAATAAAACTGCACTGTCTGGTGGTCACTGTGGTCAGTCACTACTAAACTCTGCACTCTCGACAGTACTCCTAAGCTCCAGTAAATCAAGTGTCTCTGTCTCAAATCAATCTCACTCTCTCTCTTCTAATCTAAATGGAGAGGACGCCAGCCACGTCCTCTCCCTATCAATCTCAATGCACGTGTGAAAATGGCGGCGACGCGCGGCTCCTTATATAGAATCCGAGTCTCGCGAGAATCCGACAGCGTCATGATGACGTTCGGGCGCGCTCGGGTTAACCGAGCAAGGCGGGAAGATCCGAGTCGCTCGGACCCGTGAAAAAAAACATGAAGTTCGGGCGGGTTCGGATTCCGAGGAACCGAACCCGCTCATCTCTAATTTCTATCTTCTTCATACTAGTAGTTTAGGAGTCTGCAGTGCTGACAGTGTCCAGCAGGTCCGTCATTATACAATATATACCTGTCCTGCAGTAGTGATATATATATATTTTTTATATCATTATCATCCAGTCTATACTAGCAGACGCAGTACGGTAGTCCACGGCTGTAGCTACCTCTGTGTCGGCAGTCGCTCGTCCATAATTGTATACCTACCTGTGGTGGGTTTTTTTTTCCTATCTTCTTCATACTAGTAGTTTAGGAGTCTGCAGTGCTGACAGTGTCCAGCAGGTCCGTCATTATACAATATATACCTGTCCTGCAGTAGTGATATATATATATTTTTTATATCATTATCATCCAGTCTATACTAGCAGACGCAGTACGGTAGTCCACGGCTGTAGCTACCTCTGTGTCGGCAGTCGCTCGTCCATAATTGTATACCTACCTGTGGTGGTTTTTTTTTTTTATATCTTCTTCATACTAGTAGTTTAGGAGTCTGCAGTGCTGACAGTGTCCAGCAGGTACGTCATTATACAATTTATACCTGTCCTGCAGTAGTGATATATATATATTTTTTATATCATTATCATCCAGTCTATACTAGCAGACGCAGTACGGTAGTCCACGGCTGTAGCTACCTCTGTGTCGGCAGTCGCTCGTCCATAATTGTATACCTACCTGTGGTGGGTTTTTTTTTTCTATCTTCTTCATACGAGTAGTTTAGGAGTCTGCAGTGCTGACAGTGTCCAGCAGGTCCGTCATTATACAATATATACCTGTCCTGCAGTAGTGATATATATATATTTTTTATATCATTATCATCCAGTCTATACTAGCAGACGCAGTACGGTAGTCCACGGCTGTAGCTACCTCTGTGTCGCCACGGCTGTAGCTACCTCTGTGTCGGCAGTCGCTCGTCATCCATAAGTATACTAGTATCCATCCATCTCCATTGTTTACCTGAGGTGCCTTTTAGTTGTGCCTATTAAAATATGGAGAACAAAAATGTTGAGGTTCCAAAAATAGGGAAAGATCAAGATCCACTTCCACCTCGTGCTGAAGCTGCTGCCACTAGTCATGGCAGAGACGATGAAATGCCATCAACGTCGTCTGCCAAGGCCGATGCCCAATGTCATAGTACAGAGCATGTAAAATCCAAAACACCAAATATTAGTAAAAAAAGGACTCAAAAATCTAAAATAAAATCGTCGGAGGAGAAGCGTAAACTTGCCAATATGCCATTTACCACACGGAGTGGCAAGGAACGGCTGAGGCCCTGGCCTATGTTCATGGCTAGTGGTTCAGCTTCACATGAGGATGGAAGCACTCAGCCTCTCGCTAGAAAAATGAAAAGACTCAAGCTCGCAAAAGCACAGCAAAGAACTGTGCGTTTTTCGAAATCACAAATCCACAAGGAGAGTCCAATTGTGTCGGTTGCGATGCCTGACCTTCCCAACACTGGACGTGAAGAGCATGCGCCTTCCACCATTTGCACGCCCCCTGCAAGTGCTGGAAGGAGCACCCACAGTCCAGTTCCTGATAGTCAGATTGAAGATGTCAGTGTTGAAGTACACCAGGATGAGGAGGATATGGGTGTTGCTGGCGCTGGGGAGGAAATTGACCAGGAGGATTCTGATGGTGAGGTGGTTTGTTTAAGTCAGGCACCCGGGGAGACACCTGTTGTCCGTGGGAGGAATATAGCCATTGACATGCCTGGTGAAAATACCAAAAAAATCAGCTCTTCAGTGTGGAAGTATTTCAACAGAAATGCGGACAACATTTGTCAAGCCGTGTGTTGCCTTTGTCAAGCTGTAATAAGTAGGGGTAAGGACGTTAACCACCTCGGAACATCCTCCCTTATACGTCACCTGCAGCGCATTCATCATAAGTCAGTGACAAGTTCAAAAACTTTGGGCGACAGCGGAAGCAGTCCACTGACCAGTAAATCCCTTCCTCTTGTAACCAAGCTCACGCAAACCACCCCACCAACTACCTCAGTGTCAATTTCCTCCTTCCCCAGGAATGCCAATAGTCCTGCAGGCCATGTCACTGGCAATTCTGACGAGTCCTCTCCTGCCTGGGATTCCTCCGATGCATCCTTGCGTGTAACGCCTACTGCTGCTGGCGCTGCTGTTGTTGCTGCTGGGAGTTGATGGTCATCCCAGAGGGGAAGTCGTAAGACCACTTTTACTACTT
Source organism: Pseudophryne corroboree (assembly GCF_028390025.1). Taxonomy (NCBI): domain Eukaryota; kingdom Metazoa; phylum Chordata; class Amphibia; order Anura; family Myobatrachidae; genus Pseudophryne; species Pseudophryne corroboree. The sequence goes on along the minus strand of NC_086454.1, from coordinate 357,881,454 downwards.
CCACCAAGCAATTGACTATCCAACAGTCCTTTGCGAGGAAGATGAAATATCACAGCAGTCATCCTGCTGCAAAGCGGATAACTGAGGCCTTGGCATCCTGGGCGGTGAGAACCGTGGTTCTGGTATCCATCATTACTGCAGAGCCAACTATAGACTTGTTTGAGGTACTGTGTCCCCGGTACCAAATACCATCTAGGTTCCATTTCTCTAGGCAGGCGATACCGAAAATGTACACAGACCTCAGAAAAAGACTCACCAGTGTCCTAAAAAATGCAGTTGTACCCAATGTCCACTTAACCACGGACATGTGGACAAGTGGAGCAGGGCAGACTCAGGACTATATGACTGTGACAGCCCACTGGGTAGATGTATGGACTCCCGCCGCAAGAACAGCAGTGGCGGCACCAGTAGCAGCATCTCGCAAACGCCAACTCTTTCCTAGGCAGGCTACGCTTTGTATCACCGCTTTCCAGAATACGCACACAGCTAAAAACCTCTTACGGCAACTGAGGAAGATCATCGCAGAATGGCTTACCCCAATTGGACTCTCCTGTGGATTTGTGGCATCAGACAACGCCAGCAATATTGTGTGTGCATTAAATTAGAGATGAGCGGATTCGGTTTTACTCGGTTTTACTCGGTTCTCAAAACCGAATCTTATTGGCTCACGGATGTCACGTGTTTTGGATAGCCAATAAGATTCGGTTTTGAGAACCGAGTAAAACCGAGTAAAACCGAATCCGCTCATCTCTACATTAAATATGGGCAAATTCCATCACGTCCCATGTTTTGCACATACCTTGAATTTGGTGGTGCAGAATTATTTAAAAAACGAGAGGGGCGTGCAAGAGATGCTGTCGGTGGCCAGAAGAATTGCGGGACACTTTCGGCGTACAGGCACCACGTACAGAAGACTGGAGCAACACCAAAAACGCCTGAACCTGCCCTGCCATCATCTGAAGCAAGAAGTGGTAACGAGGTGGAATTCAACCCTCTATATGCTTCAGAGGTTGGAGGAGCAGCAAAAGGCCATTCAAGCCTATACAACTGAGCACGAAATAGGAGGTGGAATGCACCTGTCTCAAGCGCAGTGGAAAATGATTTCAACGTTGTGCAAGGTTCTGCAACCTTTTGAACTTACCACACGTGAAGTCAGTTCAGACACAGCCAGCCTGAGTCAGGTCATTCCCCTCATCAGGCTTTTGCAGAAGAAGCTGAAGACATTGAAGGAGGAGCTAACACAGAGCGATTCCGCTAGGCATGTGGGACTTGTGGATGGAGCCCTTAATTCGCTTAACAAGGATTCACGGGTGGTCAATCTGTTGAAATCAGAGCACTACATTTTGGCCACCGTGCTCGATCCTAGATTTAAAACCTACGTTGTATCTCTCTTTCCGGCAGACACAAGTCTGCAGGGGTTCAAAGAACTGCTGGTGAGAAAATTGTCAAGTCAAGCGGAACGCGACCTGTCAACATCTCCTCCTTCACATTCTCCCGCAACTGGGGGTGCGAGGAAAAGGCTCAGAATTCCGAGCCCACCCGCTGGCGGTGATGCAGGGCAGTCTGGAGCGACTGCTGATGCTGACATCTGGTCCGGACTGAAGGACCTGCCAACGATTACGGACATGTCGTCTACTGTCACTGCATATGATTCTCTCCCTATTGAAAGAATGGTGGAGGATTATATGAGTGACCGCATCCAAGTAGGCACGTCAGACAGTCCGTACGTATACTGGCAGGAAAAAGAGGCAATTTGAAGGCCCTTGCACAAACTGGCTTTATTCTACCTAAGTTGCCCTCCCACAAGTGTGTACTCCGAAAGAGTGTTTAGTGCCGCCGCTCACCTTGTCAGCAATCGGCGTACGAGGTTACTTCCAGAAAATGTGGAGAAGATGATGTTCATTAAAATGAATTATAATCAATTCCTCCATGGAGACATTCACCAGCAGCAATTGCCTCCACAAAGTACACAGGGAGCTGTGATGGTGGATTCCAGTGGGGACGAATTGATAATCTGTGAGGAGGGGGATGTACACGGTGATGAATCGGAGGATGATGATGAGGTAGACATCTTGCCTCTGTAGAGCCAGTTTGTGCAAGGAGAGATTAATTGCTTCTTTTTTGGTGGGGGTCCAAACCAACCCGTCATTTCAGTCACAGTCGTGTGGCAGACCCTGTCACTGAAATGATGGGTTGGTTAAAGTGTGCATGTCCTGTTTATACAACATAAGGGTGGGTGGGAGGGCCCAAGGACAATTCCATCTTGCACCTCTTTTTTCTTTCATTTTTCTTTGCGTCATATGCTGTTTGGGGAGTGTTTTTTGGAAGGGCCATCCTGCGTGACACTGCAGTGCCACTCCTAGATGGGCCAGGTGTTTGTGTCGGCCACTAGGGTCGCTGAGCTTAGTAACACAGCTACCTCATTGCGCCTCTTTTTTTCTTTGCGTCATGTGCTGTTTGGGGAGTGTTTTTTGGAAGGGCCATCCTGCGTGACACTGCAGTGCCACTCCTAGATGGGCCAGGTGTTTGTGTCGGCCACTTGGGTCGCTGAGCTTAGTCACACAGCTACCTCATTGCGCCTCTTTTTTTCTTTGCGTCATGTGCTGTTTGGGGAGTGATTTTTGGAAGGGCCATCCTGTGTGACACTGCAGTGCCACTCCTAGATGGGCCCGGTGTTTGTGTCGGCCACTTGGGTCGCTGAGCTTAGTCACACAGCTACCTCATTGCGCCTCTTTTTTTCTTTGCGTCATGTGCTGTTTGGGGAGTATTTTTTGGAAGGGCCATCCTGCCTGACACTGCAGTGCCACTCCTAGATGGGCCAGGTGTTTGTGTCGGCCACTAGGGTCGCTGAGCTTACTCACACAGCTACCTCATTGCGCCTCTTTTTTTCTTTGCGTCATGTGCTGTATGGGGAGTGTTTTTTGGAAGGGCCATCCTGCGTGACACTGCAGTGCCACTCCTAGATGGGCCAGGTGTTTGTGTCGGCCACTAGGGTCGCTTAGCTTACTCACACAGCTACCTCATTGCGCCTCTTTTTTTTCTTCTTTACGTCATGTGCTGTTTGGGGAGTATTTTTTGGAAGGGCCATCCTGCCTGACACTGCAGTGCCACTCCTAGATGGCCAGGTGTTTGTGTCGGCCACTTGGGTCGCTGAGCTTAGTCACACAGCTACCTCATTGCGCCTCTTTTTTTCTTTGCGTCATGTGCTGTTTGGGGAGTGTTTTTTGGAAGGGCCATCCTGCGTGACACTGCAGTGCCACTCCTAGATGGGCCAGGTGTTTGTGTCGGCCACTTGGGTCGCTGAGCTTAGTCATCCAGCGACCTCGGTGCAAATTTTAGGACTAAAAATAATATTGTGAGGTGTGAGGTGTTCAGAATAGACTGAAAATGAGTGGAAATTATGGTTATTGAGGTTAATAATACTTTGGGATCAAAATGACCCCCAAATTCTATGATTTAAGCTGTTTTTTAGGGTTTTTTGAAAAAAACACCCGAATCCAAAACACACCCGAATCCGACATAAAAAATTCGGTGAGGTTTTGCCAAAACGCGTTCGAACCCAAAACACGGCCGCGGAACTGAACCCAAAACACAAAACCCGAAAAATTTCCGGTGCACATCTCTATTATATACTGTACGTGCTGGTCTGCACTGCCCGGATTTGGATTTACGCTCCTTCAGTCAATTATGCCGACTTGAGCATTTTCACAACCCCGTTTTGTCAGTACTGTATATGTATACTACTGTAGATCGTATTAGTAGATACCGGTGGAAAATTGTTTGGTGGAAAGGCCAGACAGATACAGTAAAAGGCAGGATCGCAGGACACACAGGTAAATCAGGGACCCTAAGGAGCTGGGTAGTAGAATGTTTTGTGGTTGGTGGGGGTGTGGAAAAAATACATTTTGGCGCTCCTCCAATGATTACCCCCACCCACCCCCACCGTGCGGGGGAACGCTTACCGCCGGATCACCACAGAGACGCCAGTCCTACTTTAAAAAGTCTGAGGCCACAGCGTGCTGCCCCATGTCCTATCCTAGCCGACTCTTCACACAGATGCTTTACTGGGAGGAGGCGTGGCCATGCTGAGCCTGCTGGGACATCCCCGCCTCCTCCCAGTAATGTATCGGTGTGAAGAGCCGGCTAGGACAGGACACGGGGCAGCACGCAGCGGCGGCAGACTTTCCAAAGTAGGACTGGAGTCTCAGCAGGGATTCGGGGGTAAGCGCTCCCCTCCCCAGTGCCTGCGCCTCTGTCATGGTTGGAGGGGCATGCTGCCCTCTTTCCCCCCCTCCATTCCAACAGCTCTGATTGCCGCACTCAAACAAAGTGAACAAGATGGTGCCGCGCGTGTGCAGATAAACCTATGGCGGCCATCTTGGTAAAGGAGACTTTCAGGTGTGAAGTATAATGGAGAAAAGCGCAGTAGCGCACTCTATATAGCAACACATTTGACCTCTCCGGTTGTGAGTGCACGTTTGACTAAATGCATGTGATCCAGAGTCCTGGTTTGGATCTTCCCGTGGATCGGAATACGGATTTTACATTTTTTTCCATCAATTTTTATCAATGATTATCAATTATTTATGTTTTTTCTTTTCAATTTTTAACTGAACCAAAAAAAGAATCCGAAGCAAAACACTTGAGGGGGCCTTTGCCAAAACCAAAACTAAAACACAATGATGAATAAGAACCAAAACCAAAACATGTGGGTCCACGCACATTTCTAATTTGCATGCTCTCACTTTCTCTGCATTTGCAAATTGATACCTTGTGCAAGGCGGGAAACATTTCATACATACTATATCCCGGAGTGCGGGTGTCGGGGGTCACATGACTGACCGCAGTATCCCAACATTGAAGATCCCGGCATCAGAGGGGGTTTGTATTTCTTCCTCACCTGTCCACTACCCTAAACCCTGGGGGGGTGACTGGGGCTAACCCTCTCAGGGTGGCGGCTAGCGTAACCCCCAGGGGGTGGTGGCTTGGGCTGACCCCCCCTTCCCAGTGTCTAACCCAAGCCCCCTCCCTTCGTCAGGCCCTAACCCGACCCCGTTACTCACCTTTGGGATGTTGGTTGTCGATGATCCGGTGCCGATGTCTTGAGTGGTGTCTGGATTCCGGCGTCGGTCACATGACCGCTGGCATGCCAACAGCTGGGATGTTAAACGCATCCCCTTTCAACACTGCCCCTTATTAAATATCACTTCGGAATTTAATGAGCTGAGCTGTACAAATGTGCAAGCCATACTGACCCAGTGGTCACACTCAGGATTAATAAATAAACATTAATAAAAAGAAATGGATTATGTTATTAAGAGATCCAAATGCAGGGTTGGACTGGCCCACCGGGGTACAGGAGAAACCACCGGTGGGCCCTAAGGTCTGTTGATGACCCGCTCCCTCCTCTAGGGATCAGGTTACAGACTGTGCTGCTATTAATCTAGTACATTATCATGCATGCACTACAGTATTTACTGTATATATTTATCAAGGGGCCCAACCCATGCAAAATGGTTAGGCAAACCAATGTGGCTGCTGGGCACACTCCTACTAGAGACTGGCCACACCCCTAAACATGGTCCCCTACCACTGCATACCCCCGGTGGGCCCTACATGCCCCAGTCCGACACTGGCCAAATGTACACATATATAAGTACATTCACACTAGTCCCTTTGTGGGTTTTATACAGTAGCTTGTGTACACCAGTAGATCATTAGACTCAGGTTTCAAAAATGTTAATATAAAAAAAAATACAATAGAAATTATTTATTTTTTGGGCTTTCTTATATCATAAACTTCCAGCTCCAGTTGGACAGAAGCCTTATGTTAGTATCCTAATGCACTGATTGGCTACTGAATGTTCCAGTCACACCCACTTCATCTCCTCCATGTCTGTGCGAATCCCATTCCATTGTTAATTTGCTGACCGTGAAATGTGACGGAAGTTCAGATTCAGATGAATCAATTCCCCCATCTTTTATTGCATCTGTATGAATGGAATCTGCAGCCGCACAAAGAGCAAACAAAAATCAATCATACAAGTGCTTCCAAATACCAGATATTATTATGACTAAGTAGTCTCTATGTGGCCATGAAAAGAACTGTCCCGGTGGCTATATATATTAATATACCGTCAGTTCAGAGCAGAAATTATCCATAGTTTAATTTATAAGTCTAGTTCAGCTAATGGGCTTCTGCCTTTGAAGTCAGCTTGTAAATTAAATATCAGTTTTTCAGGGCAGTAATATTGATATCACACATGGTGCGAGAGGTGTGGCTGTGAAAGGGGCTTGATTGGAGCAGGAATGTGTTAATTATTTAATGCCCCTATAGCTTATACTGAACGGCAAAGGGTGATATTTTTATTAAGCAAGACTTATAGTACAGAATGTTTCCCTCTCAGTTCCTGTTTCTTTATGTGCACGGCATCTATTCAGTGATCATCGGCTGCTTTACAAAGCAGAGCAGCGGTGATCACTGGCTCTCCCAATCTGCCCCCCCCCCCCCTAGTGGGAGGGTTCGGGTTAGGCTGCGTGGGCAGAGTTGGCCCTTGGCATAGGCAAACTAGGAAAATGCCTAGGGCATTTGGAAAGCCTAGGGGCCAGGGGTTAAAGTGAGCCGGTACGGGGCGGAACTGCGTTCCGTCACTTCCACTTGGAGACGGAACGCAGTTCCACCTCCTCCGGCTCACCTAACCCTGCAATGTGTCCCCGTCGCTGCAGGGAGATGCCGGGCGCCCGCTGAGATTTTGTTACCAGCGGGCGCCCGGCGGCAGCCGGAGGCAGGAGCTCAGTACTGAGCTTCGGCTTCTGGCTCTGTCAGTGTGCGCTATGGGAGAGACGTCATGACGTCTCTCCCATAGTGCAGAGGAGCAGGCGCCGAGAGGACTGCAGCGGCTGGACACGGAGCGGGGCCTGGTAAGTACGGTCTGTGTCTTGTCTGTCTTTTTTCCTTTGCAGCTACGCATCTACTGGGGGGGAGGGGCATTACTACTAAGGGGCATCTACTGGGGGGCATTACTACTAAGGGGCATCTACTGGGGGGCATTACTGCTAAGGGGCATCTACTGGGGGGCATTACTACTAAGGGGCATCTACTGGGGGGCATTACTACTAAGGGGCATCTATTGGGGGCATTACTACTAAGGGGCATTACTACTGGGGGGCATCTACTGGGGGCAAACTACTGGGGGAGATTATTACTGGGGGCCAACTACAACTATAATAATATTTGTAATAAAAAGGGAACTGTCATTTGATGATCGGAATAAGGCTCATTGAGACTTTCGTTTTATGAGTTTTTAATCCATCCAAAGCAAAAAGGCTGCTAAACTGGGAACAACTCTCCAAATGTTCTCTTCCAAGAGAATCCCCCCCCCCCCCCTCCCCTGGTACAGCCCTGTACCAAAAATAAAAATAAAAAAATTGCATGGCGACAGGTAAAGAGAACAGTGTTTGTGATACATCTCCGCAAGATTCTTGGTGAAAAGTATTCTTCCTCTCTGTATTGTATTGTAGTTAGTGCACTTATCACAATGAATTCCATGTATCCAATCCTTTGTGTAATACAGCATACTATTCATACACAGTGTACATAGAAAACCAATAACGTTCCTTTTTACATATACTGTACTTCTTGTCAATATGAAGATACTGTATTACTTTTCATTACATTTCTTTATCTGAAATAGGGAGATTGGCTTTAACCTGAGCTTTCCATTTCATTCCAAGTCATTTTTACAATATGTGAATATTGTATTGTTTACAGTACAGTAACCTTTCGTCACTATTGTTTATTGCAGTTAGAAAACAATATATCCTCTTCTTTCCCTAGAATTATATGTTAGACAGAACCAAACCGCTCAAGTAAAATTGCAAATGCTTATTGTCTTATTACTAGAATAAAGAGCGGGGGCATGTTAAAGGACAGGGGGTCCCCCCACAAACACAAGTTCTGTGGCTGGTGCCGATGGTTTTGCAATTGGATCCTGTGGTTGCCTTTTGGCCAGTTGGCTCACTATTTAACCCTTACTCCCAAATGGGCTATAGATGAAATCCTGCCATTGGTCATGGTAGTGCGTAAATGTGGGCGGATTTTCTAGATTCAGAACTCGTCAACATTCTTATGTTTACATTCTGAAAGTTGACTTTTCATAGCACACCCATATCTGTACCTGAAAACATGTAACAGCAGATTAGCAGTGTTCATAAATAGGTGTTTATGTGAAAATGACCTCTGCATTATTTCCAGTTCAGAGAATTGCAGGGGGACCAAGATTGAATCCCATGGCCAGTCCTAGGCACCAAATTAAGATTGCAGGTTCAACCAGGAAGAGAAAGTATACCAAAAATGGGTGCAAAAAAATCCAACTTTACAGTCTCCAAATTCAAGATGATGGAACAAGGGGCAGGAGCGAAAGGGGAGAGTTGAAAGACTTTTTTATTATAGAGCTGTATTGAAGAAGCAATTTACAGTTGCATCCCATTGCAGGTCCCTGTCAGTGTCCTTCTGTCTCATACTAGCAGTAACAATTATTATGCCCCATACACCACTGTAAGATGTTTATTCTCGTCTTGTCTTTGGGGGTCATTCTGACTTGATCGCACACTGCCATTCATCGCAGCTCAGCGATCAGGTCAGAAGTGCGCATGCGCCGGCGCTGCAGTGCACCAGCGCATGGCTGACATCCGACGGCTGTCATTGCCTAGCGATCGCCTCTGCCTGATTGACATGCAGAGGCGGTTGCTGGGCTGGAGGGGTCGGCACGGCGGCGTTCGGAAGCCGTTTTGTGGGCGCAGTCCGGCCAGTGCAGGAGTGGCCGGACCGTGCGGGGGGTGGGTCACAGCGGCTGTGTGACATCACACGCAGCCGCTGCGAGCCGGGCAGCAACGAGTAGCTCTCGGCCAGCACGCAAAAGCTGCACTGGCCGGGTGCTACTCCTGAAGTGCAAAAGCATCGGCGCTGTGCAATGCTTTTGTACTTCAGCGACGGGGCAGGGACTGACATGCGGGGTGGGCTAGCCCTGTGCTGGGCAATCCCCCGCACGTCTGTGTTCCTGACTGTAGATGTGCTAAATTTAGCACATCTACGATCAGGTCTGAATCACCCCCTTTATCTGCTCCCTCCTGTGTTCTGTACGCAGTATACTTAACTAAATACTTCCCCAGCATTCTAATGAATTCAACCATCAGCTGGTATTGATTTTGTGGACTGAATCTATGAGATCATTTGACACCTCCCCAAGCTTGGGGGAGGAAATACATTTACAATTTCTTTGCTTAAAAGTAATTTCTTGATGGTCCAGTAAAGATTTGACAATTGCTATAGGGCACAAATTGTACTTTATAAGGTTTGATGTCCTAGTGGAAATAGAACATATTTGCTTTTGTTGTGAATAATTATTTTTTCCCTGTGTTATTAGTTTAAGTATAACTACAGCAAATTATAGTACAATAGAAATAGTGATGAGCGGGTTCGGTTCCTCGTAAACCGAATCCCCCCGAACTTCACACTTTTTACACGGGTCCGAGCCATACTCGGATTCTCTTGTATGGCTCGGGTAACCAGAGCGCGCCCGAACGTCATCATCCCGCTGTCGAATTCTCGCGAGATTCGGATTCTATATAAGCAGCCGTGCGTCGCCGCCATTTTCACTCGTGCATTGGAAATGTTAGGGAGAGGACGTGGCTGGCGTCCTCTACGTGTATTGTTGATGCAAATATTTGTGCTTGCTTTACTTATTGCTTAATTGTGAGGACTGGGTAGCAGCTGCATATTAATATAGGAGGAGTACAGTGCAGAGTTTTGCTGATCAGTGACCACCAGTTTTATCCATTCTCTGCCTGAAAAAAACGCTCCTTATCTGTGCTCAGTGTGCTGCATATATCTGTGCTCAAGAAATACAAAAGGGATTTTTCCCACGCACTCTGCTGGCTGTTAGTAAGAAGAACTATATACTATGTAATAATAGGAAATTTAGAGCTCTTCGTTACATATGTTTTGCAAAAGATATGATAAGCCTCCAGGCCACTTCACGGCTGCTCTATTGCTGGAGGTCCCTAACTAAGCATAGGTCCAAGGCTTGGACCCCACAAAGTCGGCTCAGGCCCGACCACCACAGGGCAGCACACCATTGAAATACTAAAGTGTTAATATGTGTTAAGAAAGAAGCAGAAGCTATGGGTTAGAAAGTGCTACAAAAATAAGGGTGTTAATAAAATACTCAAAGAGTAATATTAGTGAAAAAATAGGAGTGTTACATAAGTACTAAATAAATAATATGGCATGCTACCCCAAGGTGGCCCAGCCCCACCAGACCCGGGGGGTACCACTCCCCAAACCCATACACAGCATAATAATAATAACATCCACTATGGGTCATACAATTGCTTAATATATGGCCACATGATAATGGCACATACAGAACATATCCAGATTGAGAGCTAGTTTACCTGGAGGCACCCCTGTATCCTCCAAATGGCACTACAGGACCCAGCATGCCCTCCTAATGCTGGCTCCATCTATGCCTCTCTGAACTGCAATAAATAGTGGAAAACTGCTCTAATCAAGCTGGTAACAATCCCCAGGTGCTGCGGGAGGGGGTTACTCTAGACAAGAAATACAAAAGGGATTTTTCCCACGCACTCTGCTGGCTGTTAGTAAGAAGAACTATATACTATGTAATAATAGGAAATTTAGAGCTCTTCGTTACATATGTTTTGCAAAAGATATGATAAGCCTCCAGGCCACTTCACGGCTGCTCTATTGCTGGAGGTCCCTAACTAAGCATAGGTCCAAGGCTTGGACCCCACAAAGTCGGCTCAGGCCCGACCACCACAGGGCAGCACACCATTGAAATACTAAAGTGTTAATATGTGTTAAGAAAGAAGCAGAAGCTATGGGTTAGAAAGTGCTACAAAAATAAGGGTGTTAATAAAATACTCAAAAGAGTAATATTAGTGAAAAAATAGGAGTGTTACATAAGTGCTAAATAAATAATATGGCATGCTACCCCAAGGTGGCCCAGCCCCACCAGACCCGGGGGGTACCAGTCCCCAAACCCATACACAGCATAATAATAATAACATCCACTATGGGTCATACAATTGCTTAATATATGGCCACATGATAATGGCACATACAGAACATATCCAGATTGAGAGCTAGTTTACCTGGAGGCACCCCTGTATCCTCCAAATGGCACTACAGGACCCAGCATGCCCTCCTAATGCTGGCTCCATCTATGCCTCTCTGAACTGCAATAAATAGTGGAAAACTGCTCTAATCAAGCTGGTAACAATCCCCAGGTGCTGCGAGAGGGGGTTACTCTAGACAAGAAATACAAAAGGGATTTTTCCCACGCACTCTGCTGGCTGTTAGTAAGAAGAACTATATACTATGTAATAATAGGAAATTTAGAGCTCTTCGTTACATATGTTTTGCAAAAGATATGATAAGCCTCCAGGCCACTTCACGGCTGCTCTATTGCTGGAGGTCCCTAACTAAGCATAGGTCCAAGGCTTGGACCCCACAAAGTCGGCTCAGGCCCGACCACCACAGGGCAGCACACCATTGAAATACTAAAGTGTTAATATGTGTTAAGAAAGAAGCAGAAGCTATGGGTTAGAAAGTGCTACAAAAATAAGGGTGTTAATAAAATACTCAAAAGAGTAATATTAGTGAAAAAATAGGAGTGTTACATTAGTGCTAAATAAATAATATGGCATGCTACCCCAAGGTGGCCCAGCCCCACCAGACCCGGGGGGTACCACTCCCCAAACCCATACACAGCATAATAATAATAACATCCACTATGGGTCATACAATTGCTTAATATATGGCCACATGATAATGGCACATACAGAACATATCCAGATTGAGAGCTAGTTTACCTGGAGGCACCCCTGTATCCTCCAAATGGCACTACAGGACCCAGCATGCCCTCCTAATGCTGGCTCCATCTATGCCTCTCTGAACTGCAATAAATAGTGGAAAACTGCTCTAATCAAGCTGGTAACAATCCCCAGGTGCTGCGGGAGGGGGTTACTCTAGACAAGAAATACAAAAGGGATTTTTCCCACGCACTCTGCTGGCTGTTAGTAAGAAGAACTATATACTATGTAATAATAGGAAATTTAGAGCTCTTCGTTACATATGTTTTGCAAAAGATATGATAAGCCTCCAGGCCACTTCACGGCTGCTCTATTGCTGGAGGTCCCTAACTAAGCATAGGTCCAAGGCTTGGACCCCACAAAGTCGGCTCAGGCCCGACCACCACAGGGCAGCACACCATTGAAATACTAAAGTGTTAATATGTGTTAAGAAAGAAGCAGAAGCTATGGGTTAGAAAGTGCTACAAAAATAAGGGTGTTAATAAAATACTCAAAAGAGTAATATTAGTGAAAAAATAGGAGTGTTACATAAGTGCTAAATAAATAATATGGCATGCTACCCCAAGGTGGCCCAGCCCCACCAGACCCGGGCGGTACCACTCCCCAAACCCATACACAGCATAATAATAATAACATCCACTATGGGTCATACAATTGCTTAATATATGGCCACATGATAATGGCACATACAGAACATATCCAGATTGAGAGCTAGTTTACCTGGAGGCACCCCTGTATCCTCCAAATGGCACTACAGGACCCAGCATGCCCTCCTAATGCTGGCTCCATCTATGCCTCTCTGAACTGCAATAAATAGTGGAAAACTGCTCTAATCAAGCTGGTAACAATCCCCAGGTGCTGCGGGAGGGGGTTACTCTAGACAAGAAATACAAAAGGGATTTTTCCCACGCACTCTGCTGGCTGTTAGTAAGAAGAACTATATACTATGTAATAATAGGAAATTTAGAGCTCTTCGTTACATATGTTTTGCAAAAGATATGATAAGCCTCCAGGCCACTTCACGGCTGCTCTATTGCTGGAGGTCCCTAACTAAGCATAGGTCCAAGGCTTGGACCCCACAAAGTCGGCTCAGGCCCGACCACCACAGGGCAGCACACCATTGAAATACTAAAGTGTTAATATGTGTTAAGAAAGAAGCAGAAGCTATGGGTTAGAAAGTGCTACAAAAATAAGGGTGTTAATAAAATACTCAAAAGAGTAATATTAGTGAAAAAATAGGAGTGTTACATAAGTGCTAAATAAATAATATGGCATGCTACCCCAAGGTGGCCCAGCCCCACCAGACCCGGGGGGTACCACTCCCCAAACCCATATACAGCATAATAATAATAACATCCACTATGGGTCATACAATTGCTTAATATATGGCCACATGATAATGGCACATACAGAACAAATCCAGATTGAGAGCTAGTTTACCTGGAGGCACCCCTGTATCCTCCAAATGGCACTACAGGAGAGCAGGAGCCAGCAGAGTGCGTGGGAAAAATCCCTTTTGTATTTCTTGTCTAGAGTAACCCCCTCCCGCAGCACCTGGGGATTGTTACCAGCTTGATTAGAGCAGTTTTCCACTATTTATTGCAGTTCAGAGAGGCATAGATGGAGCCAGCATTAGGAGGGCATGCTGGGTCCTGTAGTGCCATTTGGAGGATACAGGGGTGCCTCCAGGTAAACTAGCTCTCAATCTGGATATGTTCTGTATGTGCCATTATCATGTGGCCATATATTAAGCAATTGTATGACCCATAGTGGATGTTATTATTATTATGCTGTGTATGGGTTTGGGGAGTGGTACCCCCCGGGTCTGGTGGGGCTGGGCCACCTTGGGGTAGCATGCCATATTATTTATTTAGCACTTATGTAACACTCCTATTTTTTCACTAATATTACTCTTTTGAGTATTTTATTAACACCCTTATTTTTGTAGCACTTTCTAACCCATAGCTTCTGCTTCTTTCTTAACACATATTAATACTTTAGTATTTCAATGGTGTGCTGCCCTGTGGTGGTCGGGCCTGAGCCGACTTTGTGGGGTCCAAGCCTTGGACCTATGCTTAGTTAGGGACCTCCAGCAATAGAGCAGCCGTGAAGTGGCCTGGAGGCTTATCATATCTTTTGCAAAACATATGTAACGAAGAGCTTTAAATTTCCTATTATTACATAGTATATAGTTCTTCTTACTAACAGCCAGCAGAGTGCGTGGGAAAAATCCCTTTTGTATTTCTTGTCTAGAGTAACCCCCTCCCGCAGCACCTGGGAATTGTTACCAGCTTGATTAGAGCAGTTTTCCACTATTTATTGCAGTTCAGAGAGGCATAGATGGAGCCAGCATTAGGAGGGCATGCTGGGTCCTGTAGTGCCATTTGGAGGATACAGGGGTGCCTCCAGGTAAACTAGCTCTCAATCTGGATATGTTCTGTATGTGCCATTATCATGTGGCCATATATTAAGCAATTGTATGACCCATAGTGGATGTTATTATTATTATGCTGTGTATGGGTTTGGGGAGTGGTACCCCCCGGGTCTGGTGGGGCTGGGCCACCTTGGGGTAGCATGCCATATTATTTATTTAGCACTTATGTAACACTCCTATTTTTTCACTAATATTACTCTTTTGAGTATTTTATTAACACCCTTATTTTTGTAGCACTTTCTAACCCATAGCTTCTGCTTCTTTCTTAACACATATTAACACTTTAGTATTTCAATGGTGTGCTGCCCTGTGGTGGTCGGGCCTGAGCCGACTTTGTGGGGTCCAAGCCTTGGACCTATGCTTAGTTAGGGACCTCCAGCAATAGAGCAGCCGTGAAGTGGCCTGGAGGCTTATCATATCTTTTGCAAAACATATGTAACGAAGAGCTCTAAATTTCCTATTATTACATAGTATATAGTTCTTCTTACTAACAGCCAGCAGAGTGCGTGGGAAAAATCCCTTTTGTATTTCTTGTCTAGAGTAACCCCCTCCCGCAGCACCTAGGGATTGTTACCAGCTTGATTAGAGCAGTTTTCCACTATTTATTGCAGTTCAGAGAGGCATAGATGGAGCCAGCATTAGGAGGGCATGCTGGGTCCTGTAGTGCCATTTGGAGGATACAGGGGTGCCTCCAGGTAAACTAGCTCTCAATCTGGATATGTTCTGTATGTGCCATTATCATGTGGCCATATATTAAGCAATTGTATGACCCATAGTGGATGTTATTATTATTATGCTGTGTATGGGTTTGGGGAGTGGTACCCCCCGGGTCTGGTGGGGCTGGGCCACCTTGGGGTAGCATGCCATATTATTTATTTAGCACTTATGTAACACTCCTATTTTTTCACTAATATTACTCTTTTGAGTATTTTATTAACACCCTTATTTTTGTAGCACTTTCTAACCCATAGCTTCTGCTTCTTTCTTAACACATATTAACACTTTAGTATTTCAATGGTGTGCTGCCCTGTGGTGGTCGGGCCTGAGCCGACTTTGTGGGGTCCAAGCCTTGGACCTATGCTTAGTTAGGGACCTCCAGCAATAGAGCAGCCGTGAAGTGGCCTGGAGGCTTATCATATCTTTTGCAAAACATATGTAACAAAGAGCTCTAAATTTCCTATTATTACATAGTATATAGTTCTTCTTACTAACAGCCAGCAGAGTGCGTGGGAAAAATCCCTTTTGTATTTCTTGTCTAGAGTAACCCCCTCCCGCAGCACCTGGGGATTGTTACCAGCTTGATTAGAGCAGTTTTCCACTATTTATTGCAGTTCAGAGAGGCATAGATGGAGCCAGCATTAGGAGGGCATGCTGGGTCCTGTAGTGCCATTTGGAGGATACAGGGGTGCCTCCAGGTAAACTAGCTCTCAATCTGGATATGTTCTGTATGTGCCATTATCATGTGGCCATATATTAAGCAATTGTATGACCCATAGTGGATGTTATTATTATTATGCTGTGTATGGGTTTGGGGAGTGGTACCCCCCGGGTCTGGTGGGGCTGGGCCACCTTGGGGTAGCATGCCATATTATTTATTTAACACTTATGTAACACTCCTATTTTTTCACTAATATTACTCTTTTGAGTATTTTATTAACACCCTTATTTTTGTAGCACTTTCTAACCCATAGCTTCTGCTTCTTTCTTAACACATATTAACACTTTAGTATTTCAATGGTGTGCTGCCCTGTGGTGGTCGGGCCTGAGCCGACTTTGTGGGGTCCAAGCCTTGGACCTATGCTTAGTTAGGGACCTCCAGCAATAGAGCAGCCGTGAAGTGGCCTGGAGGCTTATCATATCTTTTGCAAAACATATGTAACGAAGAGCTCTAAATTTCCTATTATTACATAGTATATAGTTCTTTTTACTAACAGCCAGCAGAGTGCGTGGGAAAAATCCCTTTTGTATTTCTTGTCTAGAGTAACCCCCTCCCGCAGCACCTGGGGATTGTTACCAGCTTGATTAGAGCAGTTTTCCACTATTTATTGCAGTTCAGAGAGGCATAGATGGAGCCAGCATTAGGAGGGCATGCTGGGTCCTGTAGTGCCATTTGGAGGATACAGGGGTGCCTCCAGGTAAACTAGCTCTCAATCTGGATATGTTCTGTATGTGCCATTATCATGTGGCCATATATTAAGCAATTGTATGACCCATAGTGGATGTTATTATTATTATGCTGTGTATGGGTTTGGGGAGTGGTACCCCCCGGGTCTGGTGGGGCTGGGCCACCTTGGGGTAGCATGCCATATTATTTATTTAGCACTTATGTAACACTCCTATTTTTTCACTAATATTACTCTTTTGAGTATTTTATTAACACCCTTATTTTTGTAGCACTTTCTAACCCATAGCTTCTGCTTCTTTCTTAACACATATTAACACTTTAGTATTTCAATGGTGTGCTGCCCTGTGGTGGTCGGGCCTGAGCCGACTTTGTGGGGTCCAAGCCTTGGACCTATGCTTAGTTAGGGACCTCCAGCAATAGAGCAGCCGTGAAGTGGCCTGGAGGCTTATCATATCTTTTGCAAAACATATGTAACGAAGAGCTCTAAATTTCCTATTATTACATAGTATATAGTTCTTCTTACTAACAGCCAGCAGAGTGCGTGGGAAAAATCCCTTTTGTATTTCTTGTCTAGAGTAACCCCCTCCCGCAGCACCTAGGGATTGTTACCAGCTTGATTAGAGCAGTTTTCCACTATTTATTGCAGTTCAGAGAGGCATAGATGGAGCCAGCATTAGGAGGGCATGCTGGGTCCTGTAGTGCCATTTGGAGGATACAGGGGTGCCTCCAGGTAAACTAGCTCTCAATCTGGATATGTTCTGTATGTGCCATTATCATGTGGCCATATATTAAGCAATTGTATGACCCATAGTGGATGTTATTATTATTATGCTGTGTATGGGTTTGGGGAGTGGTACCCCCCGGGTCTGGTGGGGCTGGGCCACCTTGGGGTAGCATGCCATATTATTTATTTAGCACTTATGTAACACTCCTATTTTTTCACTAATATTACTCTTTTGAGTATTTTATTAACACCCTTATTTTTGTAGCACTTTCTAACCCATAGCTTCTGCTTCTTTCTTAACACATATTAACACTTTAGTATTTCAATGGTGTGCTGCCCTGTGGTGGACGGGCCTGAGCCAACTTTGTGGGGTCCAAGCCTTGCACCTATGCTTAGTTAGGGACCTCCAGCAATAGAGCAGCCGTGAAGTGGCCTGGAGGCTTATTATATCTTTTGCAAAACATATGTAACGAAGAGCTCTAAATTTCCTATTATTACATAGTATATAGTTCTTCTTACTAACAGCCAGCAGAGTGCGTGGGAAAAATCCCTTTTGTATTTCTTGTCTAGAGTAACCCCCTCCCGCAGCACCTGGGGATTGTTACCAGCTTGATTAGAGCAGTTTTCCACTATTTATTGCAGTTCAGAGAGGCATAGATGGAGCCAGCATTAGGAGGGCATGCTGGGTCCTGTAGTGCCATTTGGAGGATACAGGGGTGCCTCCAGGTAAACTAGCTCTCAATCTGGATATGTTCTGTATGTGCCATTATCATGTGGCCATATATTAAGCAATTGTATGACCCATAGTGGATGTTATTATTATTATGCTGTGTATGGGTTTGGGGAGTGGTACCCCCCGGGTCTGGTGGGGCTGGGCCACCTTGGGGTAGCATGCCATATTATTTATTTAGCACTTATGTAACACTCCTATTTTTTCACTAATATTACTCTTTTGAGTATTTTATTAACACCCTTATTTTTGTAGCACTTTCTAACCCATAGCTTCTGCTTCTTTCTTAACACATATTAACACTTTAGTATTTCAATGGTGTGCTGCCCTGTGGTGGTCGGGCCTGAGCCAACTTTGTGGGGTCCAAGCCTTGGACCTATGCTTAGTTAGGGACCTCCAGCAATAGAGCAGCCGTGAAGTGGCCTGGAGGCTTATTATATCTTTTGCAAAACATATGTAACGAAGAGCTCTAAATTTCCTATTATTACATAGTATATAGTTCTTCTTACTAACAGCCAGCAGAGTGCGTGGGAAAAATCCCTTTTGTATTTCTTGTCTAGAGTAACCCCCTCCCGCAGCACCTGGGGATTGTTACCAGCTTGATTAGAGCAGTTTTCCACTATTTATTGCAGTTCAGAGAGGCATAGATGGAGCCAGCATTAGGAGGGCATGCTGGGTCCTGTAGTGCCATTTGGAGGATACAGGGGTGCCTCCAGGTAAACTAGCTCTCAATCTGGATATGTTCTGTATGTGCCATTATCATGTGGCCATATATTAAGCAATTGTATGACCCATAGTGGATGTTATTATTATTATGCTGTGTATGGGTTTGGGGAGTGGTACCCCCCGGGTCTGGTGGGGCTGGGCCACCTTGGGGTAGCATGCCATATTATTTATTTAGCACTTATGTAACACTCCTATTTTTTCACTAATATTACTCTTTTGAGTATTTTATTAACACCCTTATTTTTGTAGCACTTTCTAACCCATAGCTTCTGCTTCTTTCTTAACACATATTAACACTTTAGTATTTCAGTGGTGTGCTGCCCTGTGGTGGTCGGGCCTGAGCCGACTTTGTGGGGTCCAAGCCTTGGACCTATGCTTAGTTAGGGACCTCCAGCAATAGAGCAGCCGTGAAGTGGCCTGGAGGCTTATTATATCTTTTGCAAAACATATGTAACGAAGAGCTCTAAATTTCCTATTATTACATAGTATATAGTTCTTCTTACTAACAGCCAGCAGAGTGCGTGGGAAAAATCCCTTTTGTATTTCTTGTCTAGAGTAACCCCCTCCCGCAGCACCTGGGGATAGTTACCAGCTTGATTAGAGCAGTTTTCCACTATTTATTGCAGTTCAGAGAGGCATAGATGGAGCCAGCATTAGGAGGGCATGCTGGGTCCTGTAGTGCCATTTGGAGGATACAGGGGTGCCTCCAGGTAAACTAGCTCTCAATCTGGATATGTTCTGTATGTGCCATTATCATGTGGCCATATATTAAGCAATTGTATGACCCATAGTGGATGTTATTATTATTATGCTGTGTATAGGTTTGGGGAGTGGTACCCCCCGGGTCTGGTGGGGCTGGGCCACCTTGGGGTAGCATGCCATATTATTTATTTAGCACTTATGTAACACTCCTATTTTTTCACTAATATTACTCTTTTGAGTATTTTATTAACACCCTTATTTTTGTAGCACTTTCTAACCCATAGCTTCTGCTTCTTTCTTAACACATATTAACACTTTAGTATTTCAATGGTGTGCTGCCCTGTGGTGGTCGAGCCTGAGCCGACTTTGTGGGGTCCAAGCCTTGGACCTATGCTTAGTTAGGGACCTCCAGCAATAGAGCAGCCGTGAAGTGGCCTGGAGGCTTATCATATCTTTTGCAAAACATATGTAACGAAGAGCTCTAAATTTCCTATTATTACATAGTATATAGTTCTTCTTACTAACAGCCAGCAGAGTGCGTGGGAAAAATCCCTTTTGTATTTCTTGTCTAGAGTAACCCCCTCCCGCAGCACCTAGGGATTGTTACCAGCTTGATTAGAGCAGTTTTCCACTATTTATTGCAGTTCAGAGAGGCATAGATGGAGCCAGCATTAGGAGGGCATGCTGGGTCCTGTAGTGCCATTTGGAGGATACAGGGGTGCCTCCAGGTAAACTAGCTCTCAATCTGGATATGTTCTGTATGTGCCATTATCATGTGGCCATATATTAAGCAATTGTATGACCCATAGTGGATGTTATTATTATTATGCTGTGTATGGGTTTGGGGAGTGGTACCCCCCGGGTCTGGTGGGGCTGGGCCACCTTGGGGTAGCATGCCATATTATTTATTTAGCACTTATGTAACACTCCTATTTTTTCACTAATATTACTCTTTTGAGTATTTTATTAACACCCTTATTTTTGTAGCACTTTCTAACCCATAGCTTCTGCTTCTTTCTTAACACATATTAACACTTTAGTATTTCAATGGTGTGCTGCCCTGTGGTGGTCGGGCCTGAGCCAACTTTGTGGGGTCCAAGCCTTGGACCTATGCTTAGTTAGGGACCTCCAGCAATAGAGCAGCCGTGAAGTGGCCTGGAGGCTTATTATATCTTTTGCAAAACATATGTAACGAAGAGCTCTAAATTTCCTATTATTACATAGTATATAGTTCTTCTTACTAACAGCCAGCAGAGTGCGTGGGAAAAATCCCTTTTGTATTTCTTGTCTAGAGTAACCCCCTCCCGCAGCACCTGGGGATTGTTACCAGCTTGATTAGAGCAGTTTTCCACTATTTATTGCAGTTCAGAGAGGCATAGATGGAGCCAGCATTAGGAGGGCATGCTGGGTCCTGTAGTGCCATTTGGAGGATACAGGGGTGCCTCCAGGTAAACTAGCTCTCAATCTGGATATGTTCTGTATGTGCCATTATCATGTGGCCATATATTAAGCAATTGTATGACCCATAGTGGATGTTATTATTATTATGCTGTGTATGGGTTTGGGGAGTGGTACCCCCCGGGTCTGGTGGGGCTGGGCCACCTTGGGGTAGCATGCCATATTATTTATTTAGCACTTATGTAACACTCCTATTTTTTCACTAATATTACTCTTTTGAGTATTTTATTAACACCCTTATTTTTGTAGCACTTTCTAACCCATAGCTTCTGCTTCTTTCTTAACACATATTAACACTTTAGTATTTCAATGGTGTGCTGCCCTGTGGTGGTCGGGCCTGAGCCAACTTTGTGGGGTCCAAGCCTTGGACCTATGCTTAGTTAGGGACCTCCAGCAATAGAGCAGCCGTGAAGTGGCCTGGAGGCTTATTATATCTTTTGCAAAACATATGTAACGAAGAGCTCTAAATTTCCTATTATTACATAGTATATAGTTCTTCTTACTAACAGCCAGCAGAGTGCGTGGGAAAAATCCCTTTTGTATTTCTTGTCTAGAGTAACCCCCTCCCGCAGCACCTGGGGATTGTTACCAGCTTGATTAGAGCAGTTTTCCACTATTTATTGCAGTTCAGAGAGGCATAGATGGAGCCAGCATTAGGAGGGCATGCTGGGTCCTGTAGTGCCATTTGGAGGATACAGGGGTGCCTCCAGGTAAACTAGCTCTCAATCTGGATATGTTCTGTATGTGCCATTATCATGTGGCCATATATTAAGCAATTGTATGACCCATAGTGGATGTTATTATTATTATGCTGTGTATGGGTTTGGGGAGTGGTACCCCCCGGGTCTGGTGGGGCTGGGCCACCTTGGGGTAGCATGCCATATTATTTATTTAGCACTTATGTAACACTCCTATTTTTTCACTAATATTACTCTTTTGAGTATTTTATTAACACCCTTATTTTTGTAGCACTTTCTAACCCATAGCTTCTGCTTCTTTCTTAACACATATTAACACTTTAGTATTTCAATGGTGTGCTGCCCTGTGGTGGTCGGGCCTGAGCCGACTTTGTGGGGTCCAAGCCTTGGACCTATGCTTAGTTAGGGACCTCCAGCAATAGAGCAGCCGTGAAGTGGCCTGGAGGCTTATCATATCTTTTGCAAAACATATGTAACGAAGAGCTCTAAATTTCCTATTATTACATAGTATATAGTTCTTCTTACTAACAGCCAGCAGAGTGCGTGGGAAAAATCCCTTTTGTATTTCTTGTCTAGAGTAACCCCCTCCCGCAGCACCTGGGGATTGTTACCAGCTTGATTAGAGCAGTTTTCCACTATTTATTGCAGTTCAGAGAGGCATAGATGGAGCCAGCATTAGGAGGGCATGCTGGGTCCTGTACTGCCATTTGGAGGATACAGGGGTGCCTCCAGGTAAACTAGCTCTCAATCTGGATATGTTCTGTATGTGCCATTATCATGTGGCCATATATTAAGCAATTGTATGACCCATAGTGGATGTTATTATTATTATGCTGTGTATGGGTTTGGGGAGTGGTACCCCCCGGGTCTGGTGGGGCTGGGCCACCTTGGGGTAGCATGCCATATTATTTATTTAGCACTTATGTAACACTCCTATTTTTTCACTAATATTACTCTTTTGAGTATTTTATTAACACCCTTATTTTTGTAGCACTTTCTAACCCATAGCTTCTGCTTCTTTCTTAACACATATTAACACTTTAGTATTTCAGTGGTGTGCTGCCCTGTGGTGGTCGGGCCTGAGCCGACTTTGTGGGGTCCAAGCCTTGGACCTATGCTTAGTTAGGGACCTCCAGCAATAGAGCAGCCGTGAAGTGGCCTGGAGGCTTATTATATCTTTTGCAAAACATATGTAACGAAGAGCTCTAAATTTCCTATTATTACATAGTATATAGTTCTTCTTACTAACAGCCAGCAGAGTGCGTGGGAAAAATCCCTTTTGTATTTCTTGTCTAGAGTAACCCCCTCCCGCAGCACCTGGGGATAGTTACCAGCTTGATTAGAGCAGTTTTCCACTATTTATTGCAGTTCAGAGAGGCATAGATGGAGCCAGCATTAGGAGGGCATGCTGGGTCCTGTAGTGCCATTTGGAGGATACAGGGGTGCCTCCAGGTAAACTAGCTCTCAATCTGGATATGTTCTGTATGTGCCATTATCATGTGGCCATATATTAAGCAATTGTATGACCCATAGTGGATGTTATTATTATTATGCTGTGTATAGGTTTGGGGAGTGGTACCCCCCGGGTCTGGTGGGGCTGGGCCACCTTGGGGTAGCATGCCATATTATTTATTTAGCACTTATGTAACACTCCTATTTTTTCACTAATATTACTCTTTTGAGTATTTTATTAACACCCTTATTTTTGTAGCACTTTCTAACCCATAGCTTCTGCTTCTTTCTTAACACATATTAACACTTTAGTATTTCAATGGTGTGCTGCCCTGTGGTGGTCGGGCCTGAGCCGACTTTGTGGGGTCCAAGCCTTGGACCTATGCTTAGTTAGGGACCTCCAGCAATAGAGCAGCCGTGAAGTGGCCTGGAGGCTTATCATATCTTTTGCAAAACATATGTAACGAAGAGCTCTAAATTTCCTATTATTACATAGTATATAGTTCTTCTTACTAACAGCCAGCAGAGTGCGTGGGAAAAATCCCTTTTGTATTTCTTGTCTAGAGTAACCCCCTCCCGCAGCACCTGGGGATTGTTACCAGCTTGATTAGAGCAGTTTTCCACTATTTATTGCAGTTCAGAGAGGCATAGATGGAGCCAGCATTAGGAGGGCATGCTGGGTCCTGTAGTGCCATTTGGAGGATACAGGGGTGCCTCCAGGTAAACTAGCTCTCAATCTGGATATGTTCTTTATGTGCCATTATCATGTGGCCATATATTAAGCAATTGTATGACCCATAGTGGATGTTATTATTATTATGCTGTGTATGGGTTTGGGGAGTGGTACCCCCCGGGTCTGGTGGGGCTGGGCCACCTTGGGGTAGCATGCCATATTATTTATTTAGCACTTATGTAACACTCCTATTTTTTCACTAATATTACTCTTTTGAGTATTTTATTAACACCCTTATTTTTGTAGCACTTTCTAACCCATAGCTTCTGCTTCTTTCTTAACACATATTAACACTTTAGTATTTCAATGGTGTGCTGCCCTGTGGTGGTCGGGCCTGAGCCGACTTTGTGGGGTCCAAGCCTTGGACCTATGCTTAGTTAGGGACCTCCAGCAATAGAGCAGCCGTGAAGTGGCCTGGAGGCTTATCATATCTTTTGCAAAACATATGTAACGAAGAGCTCTAAATTTCCTATTATTACATAGTATATAGTTCTTCTTACTAACAGCCAGCAGAGTGCGTGGGAAAAATCCCTTTTGTATTTCTTGTCTAGAGTAACCCCCTCCCGCAGCACCTGGGGATTGTTACCAGCTTGATTAGAGCAGTTTTCCACTATTTATTGCAGTTCAGAGAGGCATAGATGGAGCCAGCATTAGGAGGGCATGCTGGGTCCTGTAGTGCCATTTGGAGGATACAGGGGTGCCTCCAGGTAAACTAGCTCTCAATCTGGATATGTTCTTTATGTGCCATTATCATGTGGCCATATATTAAGCAATTGTATGACCCATAGTGGATGTTATTATTATTATGCTGTGTATGGGTTTGGGGAGTGGTACCCCCCGGGTCTGGTGGGGCTGGGCCACCTTGGGGTAGCATGCCATATTATTTATTTAGCACTTATGTAACACTCCTATTTTTTCACTAATATTACTCTTTTGAGTATTTTATTAACACCCTTATTTTTGTAGCACTTTCTAACCCATAGCTTCTGCTTCTTTCTTAACACATATTAACACTTTAGTATTTCAATGGTGTGCTGCCCTGTGGTGGTCGGGCCTGAGCCGACTTTGTGGGGTCCAAGCCTTGGACCTATGCTTAGTTAGGGACCTCCAGCAATAGAGCAGCCGTGAAGTGGCCTGGAGGCTTATCATATCTTTTGCAAAACATATGTAACGAAGAGCTCTAAATTTCCTATTATTACATAGTATATAGTTCTTCTTACTAACAGCCAGCAGAGTGCGTGGGAAAAATCCCTTTTGTATTTCTTGTCTAGAGTAACCCCCTCCCGCAGCACCTGGGGATTGTTACCAGCTTGATTAGAGCAGTTTTCCACTATTTATTGCAGTTCAGAGAGGCATAGATGGAGCCAGCATTAGGAGGGCATGCTGGGTCCTGTACTGCCATTTGGAGGATACAGGGGTGCCTCCAGGTAAACTAGCTCTCAATCTGGATATGTTCTGTATGTGCCATTATCATGTGGCCATATATTAAGCAATTGTATGACCCATAGTGGATGTTATTATTATTATGCTGTGTATGGGTTTGGGGAGTGGTACCCCCCGGGTCTGGTGGGGCTGGGCCACCTTGGGGCAGCATGCCATATTATTTATTTAGCACTTATGTAACACTCCTATTTTTTCACTAATATTACTCTTTTGAGTATTTTATTAACACCCTTATTTTTGTAGCACTTTCTAACCCATAGCTTCTGCTTCTTTCTTAACACATATTAACACTTTAGTATTTCAATGGTGTGCTGCCCTGTGGTGGTCGGGCCTGAGCCGACTTTGTGGGGTCCAAGCCTTGGACCTATGCTTAGTTAGGGACCTCCAGCAATAGAGCAGCCGTGAAGTGGCCTGGAGGCTTATTATATCTTTTGCAAAACATATGTAACGAAGAGCTCTAAATTTCCTATTATTACATAGTATATAGTTCTTCTTACTAACAGCCAGCAGAGTGCGTGGGAAAAATCCCTTTTGTATTTCTTGTCTAGAGTAACCCCCTCCCGCAGCACCTGGGGATTGTTACCAGCTTGATTAGAGCAGTTTTCCACTATTTATTGCAGTTCAGAGAGGCATAGATGGAGCCAGCATTAGGAGGGCATGCTGGGTCCTGTACTGCCATTTGGAGGATACAGGGGTGCCTCCAGGTAAACTAGCTCTCAATCTGGATATGTTCTGTATGTGCCATTATCATGTGGCCATATATTAAGCAATTGTATGACCCATAGTGGATGTTATTATTATTATGCTGTGTATGGGTTTGGGGAGTGGTACCCCCCGGGTCTGGTGGGGCTGGGCCACCTTGGGGTAGCATGCCATATTATTTATTTAGCACTTATGTAACACTCCTATTTTTTCACTAATATTACTCTTTTGAGTATTTTATTAACACCCTTATTTTTGTAGCACTTTCTAACCCATAGCTTCTGCTTCTTTCTTAACACATATTAACACTTTAGTATTTCAATGGTGTGCTGCCCTGTGGTGGTCGGGCCTGAGCCGACTTTGTGGGGTCCAAGCCTTGGACCTATGCTTAGTTAGGGACCTCCAGCAATAGAGCAGCCGTGAAGTGGCCTGGAGGCTTATCATATCTTTTGCAAAACATATGTAACGAAGAGCTCTAAATTTCCTATTATTACATAGTATATAGTTCTTCTTACTAACAGCCAGCAGAGTGCGTGGGAAAAATCCCTTTTGTATTTCTTGTCTAGAGTAACCCCCTCCCGCAGCACCTGGGGATTGTTACCAGCTTGATTAGAGCAGTTTTCCACTATTTATTGTATATCTGTGCTCACACTGCTTAATTGTGGGGACTGGGGAGCAGCTGTATTATATAGCAGGAGTACAGTGCAGAGTTTTGCTGACAGTGACCACCAGTATACGTTGTCTGCCTGAAAAACACTCCATATCTGTGCTCAGTGTGCTGCTTTATTGTGGGGACTGGGGACCACCAGTATAATATTATATAGGAGGAGTACAGTGCAGAGTTTTGCTGACACTGACCACCAGTATACGTTGTCTGCCTGAAAAACACTCCATATCTGTGCTGCATTGTAGACAGTATATAGTAGGAGTACAGTGCATAATTTTGCTGACCACTAGTATATAATATATAGGAGTACGGTACAGAAGGCCACTGCTCTACCTACCTCTGTGTCGTCAAGTATACTATCCATCCATACCTGTGGTGCATTTCAGTTTTGCACAGTTTGCTGACCACCAGTATATAATATATAGCAGTACGGTACAGTAGGCCACTGATGTACCTACCTCTGTGTCGTCAAGTATACTATCCATCCATACCTGTGGTGCATTTCAGTTTTGCACAGTTTGCTGACCACCAGTATATAATATATAGCATTACGGTACAGTAGGCCACTACTGTACCTACCTCAGTGTCGTCAAGTATACTATCCATCCATACCTGTGGTGCATTTCAGTTTTGCACAGTTTGCTGACCACCAGTATATAATATATAGCATTACGGTACAGTAGGACTAGGCCACTGCTGTACCTACCTCTGTGTCATCAAGTATACTATTCATCCATACCTGTGGTGCATTTCAGTTTTGCACAGTTTGCTGACCACCAGTATATAATAAATAGCAGTACGGTACAGTATGCCACTGCTGTACCTACCTCTGTGTCGTCAAGTATACTATCCATCCATACCTGTGGTGCATTTCAGTTTTGCACAGTTTGCTGACCACCAGTATATAATATATAGCAGTACGGTACAGTAGGCCACTGCTGTACCTACCTCTGTGTCGTCAAGTATACTATCCATCCATACCTGTGGTGCATTTCAGTTGTGCACAGTATATATAGTAGTAGGCCATTGCTATTGATACTGGCATATAATTTCACACATTAAAAAATGGAGAATAAAAATGTGGAGGTTAAAATAGGGAAAGATCAAGATCCACTTCCACCTCGTGCTGAAGCTGCTGCCACTAGTCATGGCCGAGACGATGAAATGCCATCAACGTCGTCTGCCAAGGCCGATGCCCAATGTCATAGTAGAGAGAATGTAAAATCCAAAAAACAAAAGTTCAGTAAAATGACCCAAAAATCAAAATTGAAAGCGTCTGATGAGAAGCGTAAACTTGACAATATGCCATTTACGACACGGAGTGGCAAGGAACGGCTGAGGCCCTGGCCTATGTTCATGGCTAGTGGTTCAGATTCACATGAGGATGGAAGAACTCATCCTCTCGCTAGAAAAATGAAAAGACTTAAGCTGGCAAAAGCACAGCAAAGAACTGTGCATTCTTCTAAATCACAAATCCCCAAGGAGAGTCCAATTGTGTCGGTTGCGATGCCTGACCTTCCCAACACTGGACGGGAAGAGCTTGCGCCTTCCACCATTTGCACGCCCCCTGCAAGTGCTGGAAGGAGCACCCTCAGTCCAGTTCCTGATAGTCAAATTGAAGATGTCACTGTTGAAGTACACCAGGATGAGGATATGGGTGTTGCTGGTGCTGGGGAGGAAATTGACAAGGAGGATTCTGATGGAGAGGTGGTTTGTTTAAGTCAGGCACCCGGGGAGACACCTGTTGTCCGTGGGAGGAATATGGCCATTGACATGCCTGGTCAAAATACAAAAAAATCAGCTCTTCGGTGTGGAATTATTTCAACACAAATGCGGACAACAGGTGTCAAGCCGTGTGTTGCCTTTGTCAAGCTGTAATAAGCAGGGGTAAGGACGTTAACCACCTAGGAACATCCTCCCTTATACGTCACCTGGACCGCATTCATCAGAAGTCAGTGACAAGTTCAAAAACTTTGGGTGACAGCGGAAGGAGTCCACTGACAACTAAATCCCTTCCTCTTGTAACCAAGCTCCTGCAAACCACACCACCAACTCCCTCAGTGTCAATTTCCTCCTTACCCAGGAAAGCCAATAGTCCTGCAGGTCATGTCACTGGCAAGTCTGACGAGTCCTCTCCTGCCTGGGATTCCTCCGATGCATCCTTGAGTGTAACGCCTACTGCTGCTGGCGCTGCTGTTGTTGCTGCTGGGAGTCGATCGTCATCCCAGAGGGGAAGTCGGAATACCACTTGTACTACTTCCAGTAAGCAATTGACTGTCCAACAGTCCTTTGCGAGGAAAATTAAATATCACAGTAGTCATCCTGCTGCAAAGCGGATAACTCAGGCCTTGGCAGCCTGGGCGGTGAGAAACGTGGTTCCGGTATCCACCGTTAATTCAGATGCAACTAGAGACTTGATTGAGGTACTAGGTTCCATTTCTCTAGGCAGGCGATACCGAAAATGTACACAGACCTCAGAAAAAGAGTCACCAGTGTCCTAAAAAATGCAGTTGTACCCAATGTCCACTTAACCACGGACATGTGGACAAGTGGAGCAGGGCAGACTCAGGACTATATGACTGTGACAGCCCACTGGGTAGATGTATTGCCTCCCGCAGCAAGAACAGCAGCGGCGGCACCAGTAGCAGCATCTCGCAAACGCCAACTCATTCCTAGGCAGGCTATGCTTTGTATCACCGCTTTCCATAAGAGGCACACAGCTGACAACCTCTTACGGAAACTGAGGAACATCATCGCAGAATGGCTTACCCCAATTGGACTCTCCTGGGGATTTGTGACATCGGACAACGCCACCGATATTGTGCGTGCATTACATGTGGGCAAATTCCAGCACGTCCCATGTTTTGCACATACATTGAATTTGGTGGTGCAGAATTATTTTAAAAAACGACAGTGGCGTGCAAGAGATGCTGTAGGTGGCCCAAAGAATTGCGGGCCACTGCCGGCATTCAGCCACCGCGTGCAGAAGACTGGAGCACCACCAAACATTCCTGAAACTGCCCTGCCATCATCTAAAGCAAGAGGTGGTAACGAGGTGGAATTGAACCCTCTATATGCTTCAGAGGATGGAGGAGCAGCAAAAGGCCATTCAAGCCTATACATCTGCCCACGATATAGGCAAAGGAGGAGGAATGCACCTGACTCAAGCGCAGTGGAGAATGATTTCAACGTTGTGCAAGGTTCTGCAACCCTTTGAACTTTCCACACGTGAAGTTAGTTCAGACACTGCCAGCCTGAGTCAGGTCATTCCCCTAATCAGGCTTTTGCAGAAGAAGCTGGAGACATTGAAGGAGGAGCTAAAACAGAGCGATTCCGCTAGGCATGTGAGACTTGTGGATGGAGCCCTTAATTCGCTCAACCAGGATTCACGGGTGGTCAATCTGTTGAAATCAGAGCACTACATTTTGGCCACCGTGCTCGATCCTAGATTTAAAACCTACGTTGTATCTCTCTTTCCGGCAGACACAAGTCTGCAGAGGTTCAAAGACCTGCTGGTGAGAAAATTGTCAAGTCAAGCGGAACGTGACCCGTCAACATCTCCTCCTTCACATTCTCCCGCAACTGGGGGTGCGAGGAAAAGGCTAAGAATTCCGAGCCCACCCGCTGGCGGTGATGCAGGGCAGTCTGGAGCGAGTGCTGACATCTGGTCCGGACTGAAGGACCTGCCAATGATGACTGACATGTCGTCTACTGTCACTGCATATGATTCTCTCACCATTGAAAGAATGGTGGAGGATTATATGAGTGACCGCATCCAAGTAGGCACGTCAGACAGTCCGTACGTATACTGGCAGGAAAAAGAGGCAATTTGGAGGCCCTTGCAGAAACTGGCTTTATTTTACCTAAGTTGCCTACCCTCCAGTGTGTACTCCGAAAGAGTGTTTAGTGCAGCCGCTCACCTTGTCGGCAATTGGCGTACGAGGTTACTTCCAGAAAATGTGGAGAAGATGATGTTCATCAAAATGAATTATAATCAATTCCTCCGTGGAGACATTCACCAGCAATTGCCTCCAGGAAGTACACAGGGACCTGAGATGGTGGATTCCAGTGGGGACAAATTAATAATCTGTGAGGAGGGGGATGTACACAGTGAAAGGGGTGAGGAATCGGAGGATGAGGAGGAGGTGGACATCTTGCCTCTGAAGAGCCAGTTTGTGCAAGGAGAGATTGATTGCTTCTTTTTTGGTGGGGGCCCAAACCAACCAGTCATTTCAGTCACAGTTGTGTGGTAGACCCTGTCGCTGAAATTATGAGTTTGTTAAAGTGTGCATGTCCTGTTCATACAACATAAGGGTGGGTGGGAGGGCCCAAGGAAAATTCCATCTTGCACCTCTTTTTTCTTTCATTTTTCTTTGCATCATGTGCTGTTTGGGGACAATTTTTTTGAAGTGCCATCCTGCCTGACACTGCAATGCCACTCCTAGATGGGCCAGGTGTTTGTGTCAGCCACTTGTGTCGCTTAGCTTAGTCACACAGCGACCTTGGTGCACCTCTTTTTTTCTTTGCATCATGTGCTGTTTTGGGACTATTTTTTTGAAGTGCCATCCTGCTGTTATGATTCCAGTACTTCTGACCAGAGGAGATCTTATGACAAAGGCCAAAGTACTGGAAGGGAATGCTGGTTACGGGAGCAGGAAAGCCTAGTAACCCCTGGCGCCCTAACTCCGTTGTCTCGCCCGTGTTATCAGAAATCCCCTGCGAGACTATGGTTGCTTGAGCCCATGGCAGCCGCGTTTGAAGGGCGGATTATGTCTGCCCAACTCCGATGCCCCCTCAGGTCTTAATGGGAGACAAAGGGAAATCCGAGACAGGGTGATAACAAGGGGCCCTCTGACTAAACAACCAGGCCAGGGGCTACAAGCTAACTAAACTTAAACCAGAAGTATGTGCGGACAAACCGCCAGGGAAAAGGACAACCAAAATCCACTAATCCGTTACTCCTACCCAGCACCGCTGGATACCAGAGTGGATTTGTGGGAGCGGAATCCTCCGCAAAAGCTCCGAGACTCAATATAACAAATAATAAATAGTAAGTGGTCAAGCCGCAACACACGGCTACGCCGCGACTCACGAACACCACAGGATGTTAAAGGTGCTCGGTCAGGACTCCAGGAACAGATGACAACTTCCGAGTACTGGACCACTGAGGACAGGAACGACCGGATAGAGCAGGACTGGAAACACTCTCTGCAACAGATACAGCAAACAGGAAGCTATTACCGGCGTCTGTGAGAAGTCCTGAGAGTGCCTTTAAATGGAAGCCCTCCAATCAGGTGCCAGACAGGGCTAATTACAAACATGCCGTGCAGCTGCCATACTGCACGGCCAGGAAACAAGTGTGGTAATTAACTTTGGACCCAGCAACGGGGAACGCGGTCCGACAGTGGCGTCCCCGTTGCTAGGGTCCGTGCGGCTCCGTGCGCCCGGCGTCTAGCGTTGCCAGGGAGCCGGCGGCTGTCCGCGTACGGCGTCCCTGGTTGCTAGGCGCCGGGCCGCACCGACGAGCGGACCCTCGGCGCCTAACAGTACCCCCCCCTTGAGGAGGGGTCAAGGAACCCCTAAAGCCAGGTTTCCAAGGAAATTCTCGAAAAAATGCCCTCTTGAGCCTCAGGGCATGGAGATCCTTATCCAGGACCCAAGACCTTTCTTCTGGACCATAACCTCTCCAGTGTACCAGAAAATAAAGCCGACCCCGGGACAATTTGGAATCAAGAACCTTCTCCACCAAGAACTCCTGATGACCCTGTACATCTACTGGTGATTTCCCCTGAGAGATCTTTCGAGGAAATCTACTGGAAGAAACGTATGGTTTCAACAAGGAGCAATGGAACGTATTTCCGATCCGGAGAGCTCTTGGTAAACGTAACCGGAAAGCAACTGGATTGATTTTTTTAATAATATGAAATGGTCCAATAAATTTGGGACCCAATCTGGCTGAGGTTTGTCGAATTTTAATGTTGCGAGTCGACAACCATACCCTATCTCCTACTTTAAAAGTGCAAGGCCGCCGGAGCCCGTCAGAAAATTTTTTCTCCCGAAATGCCACTTTTCTGAGAGCAAGGTGCACTTTTCTCCAAATGAGTCTGAGATGAGAGGTTAAGGTTATCGAGGAGACAGAGGAATGTTGAAAAAAGGAATTAGCTCTGGGGTGAAAACCAAAAACTGTAAAGAATGGAGACACATTGGTGGAGGAATGACAGGAATTGTTGTAAGCAAACTCCGCCAAAGGAAGAAACTCGGACCAATCATTTTGGAGTTTGGCTGAGTACAAACGCAAATACTGTTTTAATGATTGATTAACTCGCTCAGTCTGCCCATTGGATTGGGGATGGTAGCCAGACGTTAAAGACAATTTCATCTTTAATGAGGCACAAAAAGACTTCCAAAATTGTGCAATGAATTGTGGACCCCGATCAGAAACAATATCAGTAGGTAACCCATGGAGTCTGAAAACATGGCGGAGGAACAAAACTGCCAATCCCTGGGCAGATGGCAGTCGGGGAAGAGCAATGAAATGGGACATCTTGCTAAAACGGTCCACTACTACCCATATGACTCGGCATCCGGCTGACAGAGGGAGGTCTACCACAAAATCCATGGAAATATGAGACCATGGCCTGAGAGGAACATTCAAGGGCATAAGTTGCCCGATAGGCAAGGAACGGGGAACTTTATGCTGTGCACAGACCTGACAAGAAAAAACAAACTCCTTAATGTCTTTAGAAAGACCAGGCCACCATACTGAGCGGGAGACTAATTCCAAAGTCTTAGAGATCCCCGGATGCCCGGCAACTTTGCTATCATGAAACTCAGTCAAAACAGTTGCTCTCAAAAACTCAGGGACATAAAGACGACCAGCAGGAGTATTTCCAGGAGCTTGATGTTGAAGCTGCTTTAACTGGGTAAATAAATCTTGTGTGAGGCCTGCCCGAATGACTGAAGACGGAAGTATGGGAGTAACAGGACTGTTATCATGAACTGGAAGAAAACTGCGTGATAGGGCATCCGCCTTGGTATTCTTGGAACCTGGCCTGAAGGTGATAATGAACTTGAAACGAGTAAAAAATAAAGCCCAACGAGCCTGCCGGGCATTCAGCCGTTTAGCTGATTCGATGTACTGAAGATTTTTGTGATCAGTCAAAACTGAAATGGTATGTGTTGCTCCCTCAAGCCAATGCCTCCACTCCTCGAAAGCCCATTTAATAGCCAGTAATTCCCGGTTACCAACATCGTAGTTGGATTCAGCAGATGAGAATTTCCTGGACATAAAGGCACAAGGATGTAATTCTAGAGAGTCCGGATCCTTCTGAGACAGGATAGCCCCTACTCCAACCTCCGAGGCATCAACCTCAACAATGAAAGGCAATTCTGGGTTGGGATGTCTGAGGACTGGGGCTGAGACGAAGGCTTGTTTCAAGGCCTGAAAAGATAACTCGGCTTCACGAGACCAGCTGGTTGGATCCGCTCCCTTCTTAGTAAGTGCCACAATGGGAGCAACCAGGTCGGAAAAAATAAGAATTTACTTACCGATAATTCTATTTCTCGGAGTCCGTAGTGGATGCTGGGGTTCCTGAAAGGACCATGGGGAATAGCGGCTCCGCAGGAGACAGGGCACAAAAAGTAAAGCTTTAGGATCAGGTGGTGTGCACTGGCTCCTCCCCCTATGACCCTCCTCCAAGCCAGTTAGGTACTGTGCCCGGACGAGCGTACACAATAAGGGAGGAATTTTGAATCCCGGGTAAGACTCATACCAGCCACACCAATCACACCGTACAACTTGTGATCTAAACCCAGTTAACAGTATGATAACAGCGGAGCCTCTGAAAAGATGGCTCACAACAATAATAACCCGATTTTTGTAACTATGTACAAGTATTGCAGATAATCCGCACTTGGGATGGGCGCCCAGCATCCACTACGGACTCCGAGAAATAGAATTATCGGTAAGTAAATTCTTATTTTCTCTATCGTCCTAGTGGATGCTGGGGTTCCTGAAAGGACCATGGGGATTATACCAAAGCTCCCAAACGGGCGGGAGAGTGCGGATGACTCTGCAGCACCGAATGAGAGAACTCCAGGTCCTCTTTTGCCAGGATATCAAATTTGTAGAATTTTACAAACGTGTTCTCCCCTGACCACGTAGCTGCTCGGCAGAGTTGTAATGCCGAGACCTCTCGGGCAGCCGCCCAAGATGAGCCCACCTTCCTTGTGGAATGGGCCTTAACCGATTTAGACTGTGGCAGGCCTGCCTCAGAATGTGCAAGTTGAATTGTGTTACAAATCCAACGAGCAATCGACTGCTTAGAAGCAGGCGCACCCAACTTGTTGGGTGCATACAGTATAAACAGCGAGTCAGATTTTCTGACTCCAGCTGTCCTGGAATATATTTTCAGGGCCCTGACAACTTCTAGCAACTTGGAGTCCTCCAAGTCCCTAGTAGGTGCAAGGCACCACAATAAGCTGGTTCAGGTGAAACACTGACACCACCTTAGGGAGAGAACTGGGGACGAGTCCGCAGCTCTGCCCTGTCCGAATGGACAAACAGATATGGGCTTTTTTGAGAAAAAACCACCAATTTGACACTCGCCTGGTCCAGGCCAGGGCCAAGAGCATGGTCACTTTTTATGTGAGATGCTGCAAATCCACATATTTGACTGGTTTTAAACCAATGTGATTTGAGAAATCCCAGAACTACGTTGAGATCCCACAGTGCCACTGGAGGCACAAAAAAGGGGTTTGTATATGCAATACTCCCTTGACAAACTTCTGGACTTCAGGAACTGAAGCCAATTCTTTCTGGAAGAAAATTTACAGGGCCGAATTTGAACCTTAATGGACCCCAATTTGAGGCCCATAGACACTCCTGTTTGCAGGAAATGCAGGAAACGACCGAGTTGAAATTTCTTTGTGGGGCCTTCCTGGCCTCACACCACGCAACAAATTTTCGCCACACGTGGTGATAATGTTGTGCGGTCACCTCCTTTCTGGCTTTGACCAGGGTAGGAATGACCTCTTCCGGAATGCCTTTTTTCCCTTAGGATCCGGCTTTCCATCGCCATGCCGACAAACGCAGCTGCGGTAAGTCTTGGAACAGACATGGTACTTGCTGAAGCAAGTCCCTTCTTAGCGGCAGAGGCCATAAGACCTCTGTAAGCATCTCTTGAAGTTCCGGGTACCAAGTCCTTCTTGGCCAATCCGGAGCCATGAGTATAGTTCTTACTCCTCTACGTCTTATAATTCTCAGCACCTTAGGTATGAGAAGCAGAGGAGGGAACACATACACCGACTGGTACACCCACGGTGTTACCAGAACGTCCACATCTATTGCCTGAGGGTCCCTTGACCTGGCGCAATACCTGTCCCGTTTTTTGTTCAGACGGGACGCCATCATGTCCACCTTTGGTATTTCCCAACGGTTTACAATCATGTGGAAAAAACTTCTCAATGAAGTTTCCACTCTCCCGGGTGGAGGTCGTGCTGAGGAAGTCTGCTTCCCAGTTTCCATTCCCGGGATGAAAAACTGCTGACAGTGTTATCACATGATTTTCCGCCCAGCGAAAAGTCCTTGCAGTTTCTGCCATTGCCCTCCTGCTTCTTGTGTCGCCCTGTCTGTTTACGTGGGCGACTGCCGTGATGTTTTTCCCACTGGATCAATACCGGCTGACCTTGAAGCAGAGGTCTTGCTAAGCTTAGAGCATTATAAATTTACCCTTAGCTCCAGTATATTTATGTGGAGAAAAGTCTCCATACTTGATCACACTCCCTGGAAATTTTTCCCTTGTGTGACTGCTCCCCAGCCTCTCAGGCTGGGCTCCGTGGTTACCAGCATCCAATCCTGAATGCCGAATCTGCGGCCCTCTAGAAGATGAGCACTCTATAACCACCACAGGAGAGACACCCTTGTCCTTGGATATTGGGTTATCCGCTGATGCATCTGAAGATGCGATCCGGACCATTTGTCCAGCAGATCCCACTGAAAAGTTCTTACGTGAAATCTGCCGAATGGAATTGCTTCGTAGGAAGCCACCATTTTTACCAGGACCCTTGTGCAATGATGCACTGTTTTTAGGAGGTTCCTGACTTGCTCGGATAACTCCCTGGCTTTCTCTTCCGGGAGAAACACCTTTTTCTGGACTGTGTCCAGAATCATCCCTAGGCACAGCAGACGTGTCGTCGGGATCAGCTGCGATTTTGGAATATTTAGAATCCACCCGTGCTGATTGTAGCAGTATCCGAGATAGTGCTACTCCGACCTCCAACTGTTCCCTGGACTATGCCCCTATCAGGAGATCGTCCAAGTAAGGGATAATTAAGACGCCTTTTCTTCGAAGAAGAATCATCAATTCGGCCATTACCTTGGTAAAGACCCCGGGGTGCCGTGGACAATCCAAACGGCAGCGTCTGAAACTGATAGTGACAGTTCTGCACCACGAACCTGAGGTACCCTTAGTGAGAAGGGCAAATTTGGGACATAGAGGTAAGCATCCCTGATGTCCCGGGACACTATATAGTCCCCTTCTTCCTGGTTCGTTATCACTGCTCTGAGTGACTTCATCTTAATTTGAACCTTTGTAAGTGTTCAAAAAAAAATTTTTTTTTTTTTTTTTTAGAATAAGTCTCACCTAGCCTTCTGGCTTCAGTACCACAATATAGTGTGGAATAATACCCCTTTTCTGTAGTAGGAGGGGTAATTTAATTGTCACCTGCTGGGAACACAGCTTGTGAATTTTTTCCCATACTACCTCCTTGTCGGAGGGAGACTTGGTAAAGCAGACTTCAGGAGCCTGCGAAGGGGAAACGTCTCGACATTCCCATCTGTACCCCCGGGATACTACATGTAGGATCCAGGGGTCCTGTACGGTCTCAGCGCCATGCTGAGAACTTGTCAGACGCGGTGGAACGCTTCTGTTCCTGGGAATAGGCTGCCTGTTGCAGTCTTCTTCCCTTTCCTCTATCCCTGGGCAGATATGATCTTATAGGGACGAGAGGACTGAGGCTGAAAAGACGGTGTCTTTTTCTGCAGAGATGTGACTTAGGGTAAAAAACGGTGGATTTTCCAGCAGTTGCCGTGACCACCAGGTCCGATGGACCGACCCCAAACAAGTCCTCTTCCTTTATACGGCCATACTGTGCCGTTTGGAATCTGCATCACCTGACCACTGTCGTGTCCATAACATCTTCTGGCAGTTATGGACATCGCGTTTATTCATGATGCCAGAGTGCAAATATCCCTCTGTGCATCTCGCATATATAGAAATGCTCTATAGTCAATAAAATACTGTCCCTGTCAAGGGTATCAATATTTTTAGTCAGGGAATCCGACCAAGCCACCCTAGCTCTGCACATCCAGGCTGAGGCGATCGCTGGCCGCAGTATAACACCAGTATGTGTGTATATACTTTTTATTATATTTTCCAGCCTTGTCAGCTGGTCCTTGAGGACGGCCCTATCTATAGACGGTACCGCCACTTGTTTTGATAAGCGTGTGAGCGCCTTATCCACCTTAAGGGGTGTTTCCCAACGCGCCCTAACTTCTGGCGGGAAAGGGTATACCGCCCATAATTTTCTATCGGGGGGAACCCACGCATCATCACACACTTTATTTAATTTATCTGATTCAGGAAAAACTATGGTAGTTTTTTCACATCCCACATAATACCCTCTTTTGTGGTACTTGTAGTATCAGAAATACGTAACACCTCCTTCATTGCCTTTAACGTGTGGCCCTAATAAGGAATACGTTTGTTTATTCACCGTCGACACTGGATTCAGTGTCCCTGTCTGTGTCTGTGTCGACCGACTAAAGTAAACGGGCGTTTTAAAAAACCCTTGACGGTGTTTTTGAGACGTCTGGACCGTACTAATTGTTTGTCGGCCGTCTCATGTCGTCAACCGACCTTGCAGCGTGTTGACATTATCACGTAATTTCCTAAATAAGCCATCCATTCCGGTGTCGACTCCCTAGAGAGTGACATCACCATTACAGGCAATTGCTCCGCCTCCTCACCAACATCGTCCTCCTACCTGTCGACACACACGTACCGACACACAGCACACACACAGGGAATGCTCTGATAGAGGACAGGACCCACTAGCCCTTTGGAGAGACAGAGGGAGAGTTTGCCAGCACACACCAAAAACGCTATAATTATATAGGGACAACCTTATATAAGTGTTTTCCCTTATAGCATCTTAATATATATATAAGCATATCGCCAAATTAGTGCCCCCCCTCTCTGTTTTAACCCTGTTTCTGTAGTGCAGTGCAGGGGAGAGCCTGGGAGCCTTCCCTCCAGCCTTTCTGTGAGGGAAAATGGCGCTGTGTGCTGAGGAGATAGGCCCCGCCCCTTTTTCGGGCGGCCTCGTCTCCCGCTCTTAACGGATTCTGGCAGGGGTTAAATATCTCCATATAGCCTCCGGAGGCTATATGTGAGGTATTTTTAGCCAAAATAGGTATTCATTTGCCTCCCAGGGCGCCCCCCTCCCAGCGCCCTGCACCCTCAGTGACTGCCGTGTGAAGTGTGCTGAGAGGAAAATGGCGCACAGCTGCAGTGCTGTGCGCTACCTTTAGAAGACTGAGGAGTCTTCTGCCGCCGATTCTGGACCTCTTCTTACTTCAGCATCTGCAAGGGGGCCGGCGGCAAGGCTCCGGTGACCATCCAGGCTGTACCTGTGATCGTCCCTCTGGAGCTGATGTCCAGTAGCCAAGAAGCCAATCCATCCTGCACGCAGGTGAGTTCACTTCTTCTCCCCTAAGTCCCTCGTTGCAGTGATCCTGTTGCCAGCAGGACTCACTGTAAAATAAAAAACCTAAGCTAAACTTTCCTAAGCAGCTCTTTAGGAGAGCCACCTAGATTGCACCCTTCTCGGCCGGGCACAAAATCTAACTGGCTTGGAGGAGGGTCATAGGGGGAGGAGCCAGTGCACACCACCTGATCCTAAAGCTTTACTTTTTGTGCCCTGTCTCCTGCGGAGCCGCTATTCCCCATGGTCCTTTCAGGAACCCCAGCATCCACTAGGACGATAGAGAAAGAATGAATAAATCTTCTATAATAATTCGCAAACCCTAAAAAGCGCTGAATTGCTTTTAAGTTGGTGGGTTGCGCCCAACTAAGGATGGCTTGGAGCTTCTTTGGTTCCATACAGAATCCCCGAGGGGAAATAATGTACCCCAAAAAGGATACCTCCGTGACATGAAATTCACACTTCTCCAGCTTGGCATATAGGTGATTTTCACGTAATTTTTGAAGAACCTGACGCACCTGGGTAACATGTTGTTCAATAGAGTCAGAATAGATCAAGATATCGTCTAAGTAAACGACCACGTATCTTCCAAGAAAATCACGAAGCACGTTGTTAATGAGATCCTGGAAAACTGCAGGAGCGTTAGACAGGCCGAATGGCATAACCAGATACTCGTAGTGACACGACTGAGTACTGAATGCCGTTTTCCACTCATCTCCTGACTTGATTCGGATGAGGTTATATGCTCCTCTCAGGTCAATCTTAGAAAAAATCACAGCCGAACGTAGCTGATCAAAGAGGACAGAAATCAGCGGCAAAGGGTAAGTATTTTTTACTGAGATCTTATTCAAGGCTCTAAAGTCAATGCAAGGTCTGAGTGATCCATCTTTCTTCTCCACAAAGAAGAAGCCTGCACTTAACGGGGATTTAGATGGCCTGATAAATCCTTTCCCTAGGCTCTCTTTAACATACTCATTCATGGCCACAGTCTCTGGTCCGGACAATGCATATAACCTTCCCTTTGGCAATGTGGCACCAGGAATTAGCTCAATAGCACAATCATAAGGCCGATGGGGAGGCAGAATGTCTGCATTGCCCTTGGAAAATACATCAACAAAATCCTGGTATTCCACAGGAATGGGTTCGGGAATGGCAGCAGCTATTCTGATGGGAAACGTAATACATTCCTTATTACAGATGGTACCCCATTGTGAGATCTCCCCCGACTGCCAATCAATGATGGGATTATGAAAGGCCAGCCAAGGGTGACCCAGAACCACTGGAACTGCAGGGCAATGGGTAAGGAAAAATTCAATCTTTTCGGAATGAAGAGCTCCTACCGAAAGTAGAACAGGGGGTGTACAGAGGGAAATAACCCCATTGGACAAGGGACTCCAATCTAAACCATGCATGGTGATACGCCTACCCAAGGTTAACTGAGGAATACCTAAGGCCTTGGCCCACGTTAAGTCCATAAAGTTCCCTGCAGCTCCACTGTCAACAAAAGCCGACACCGAAGAACTGAGGCTGCCAAAGGAAACTTTAGCTGGGACTAACAGGGAATTATTTGAGGAGATAAGCTGCAGACCAAAGTGAACCCCCTCACAATTCACTTGGTCGAGGCGTTTCCCGACTTGTTCGGACAATTACGGGCAAAATGTCCCTTAGCCCCACAGTACAAACAAAGACCAGAATTTTGTCTTCTGGTTCTTTCTTCAGGAGACAGTTTGGAGAGACCCATCTGCATGGGCTCCTCTAAGTCCACAGGAATGGAAAAAACACAAGGAGAAGACCCGACAGGTGCTCCTTTTTCAGCCCTCCGCTCTCTGAGACGACGATCAATCTTAATAGAAAGCTCCATGAGTTTATCGAGAGTCTCAGGAGCGGGATACTGAAGGAGACTGTCTTTTATAGACTCAGATAAGCCGAGGCGAAACTGACTGCGCAGGGCTGGGTCATTCCAACCACAGTCGTTCGACCAACGGCGAAACTCCGTACAATAAATCTCTGCGGGATTCCTACCCTGTCTGAGAGCACGCAACTGACTCTCGGCGGATGCCTCTCTATCAGGGTCATCATACAAAAGCCCTAAAGACCCCAGAAAGGCGTCTACAGACAACAATGCCGGATCCTCTGTTCTTAAACCAAAAGCCCAGGTCTGGGGATCCCCCTGAAGTAAAGAAATAATAATTCCGACCCGCTGAGATTCCGTGCCTGAGGAGATTGGTCTTAAGCGAAAATAAAGTTTACAAGACTCTTTAAAATTAGAAAACTGCTTCCTATCACCAGAAAAACGGTCAGGCAAATGCATTTTCGGTTCAGGGACGACCCTCGGGGAAGTCCGTAAAAGATCTTCCTGCGACTTCACCCGAAGGGAAAGATCCTGAACCATCTG
Organism: Pseudophryne corroboree; assembly: GCF_028390025.1. Classification (NCBI taxonomy): domain Eukaryota; kingdom Metazoa; phylum Chordata; class Amphibia; order Anura; family Myobatrachidae; genus Pseudophryne; species Pseudophryne corroboree. The sequence goes on along the minus strand of NC_086454.1, from coordinate 357,839,805 downwards.
AGTAAGTTCTTGAATCTGGCTAACTAGAAGCTGGCCAGGATTTGGCCCTAAACCAGTGGGATTCATGAGGCCGACAAATCTTCCAAACTGAAATAAGGGAAAAAATCAAACATTGTTTAATTTTAAGTTTTGGTTTGGCCGGTAATAATGTTATGATTCCAGTACTTCTGACCAGAGGAGATCTTATGACAAAGGCCAAAGTACTGGAAGGGAATGCTGGTTACGGGAGCAGGAAAGCCTAGTAACCCCTGGCGCCCTAACTCCGTTGTCTCGCCCGTGTTATCAGAAATCCCCTGCGAGACTATGGTTGCTTGAGCCCATGGCAGCCGCGTTTGAAGGGCGGATTATGTCTGCCCAACTCCGATGCCCCCTCAGGTCTTAATGGGAGACAAAGGGAAATCCGAGACAGGGTGATAACAAGGGGCCCTCTGACTAAACAACCAGGCCAGGGGCTACAAGCTAACTAAACTTAAACCAGAAGTATGTGCGGACAAACCGCCAGGGAAAAGGACAACCAAAATCCACTAATCCGTTACTCCTACCTAGCACCGCTGGATACCAGAGTGGATTTGTGGGAGCGGAATCCTCCGCAAAAGCTCCGAGACTCAATATAACAAATAATAAATAGTAAGCGGTCAAGCCGCAACACACGGCTACGCCGCGACTCACGAACACCACAGGATGTTAAAGGTGCTCGGTCAGGACTCCAGGAACAGATGACAACTTCCGAGTACTAGACCACTGAGGACAGGAACGACCGGATAGAGCAGGACTGGAAACACTCTCTGCAACAGATACAGCAAACAGGAAGCTATTACCGGCGTCTGTGAGAAGTCCTGAGAGTGCCTTTAAATGGAAGCCCTCCAATCAGGTGCCAGACAGGGCTAATTACAAACATGCCGTGCAGCTGCCATACTGCACGGCCAGGAAACAAGTGTGGTAATTAACTTTGGACCCAGCAACGGGGAACGCGGTCCGACAGTGGCGTCCCCGTTGCTAGGGTCCGTGCGGCTCCGTGCGCCCGGCGTCTAGCGTTGCCAGGGAGCCGGCGGCTGTCTGCGTATGGCGTCCCTGGTTGCTAGGCGCCGGGCCGCACCGACGAGCGGACCCTCGGCGCCTAACACCTGCCTGACACTGCAGTGCCACTCCTAGATGGGCCAGGTGTTTGTGTCGGCCACTTGGGTCGCTTAGCTTAGTCACACAGCGACCTTGGTGCGCCTCTTTTTTTCTTTGCATCATGTGCTGTTTGGGGACTATTTTTTTGAAGTGCCATCCTGCCTGACACTGCAGTGCCACTCCTAGATGGGCCAGGTGTTTGTGTCGGCCACTTGGGTCGCTTAGCTTAGTCACACAGCGACCTTGGTGCGCCTCTTTATTTCTTTGCATCATGTGCTGTTTGGAGACTATTTTTTTGAAGTACCATCCGGCCTGACACTGCAGTGCCACTCCTAGATGGGCCAGGTGTTTGTGTCAGCCACTTGTGTCGCTTAGCTTAGTCACACAGCGACCTTGGTGCGCCTCTTTTTTTCTTTGCATCATGTGCTGTTTGGGGACTATTTTTTTGAAGTGCCATCCTGCCTGACACTGCAATGCCACTCCTAGATGGGCCAGGTGTTTGTGTCGGCCACTTGTGTCGCTTAGCTTAGTCACACAGCGACCTTGGTGCGCCTCATTTTTTCTTTGCATCATGTGCTGTTTGGGGACTATTTTTTGAAGTGCCATCCTGCCTGACACTGCAGTGCCACTACTAGATGGGCCAGGTGTTTGTGTCGGCCACTTGTGTCGCTTAGCTTAGCCATCCAGCGACCTCGGTGCAAATTTTAGGACTAAAAATAATATTGTTAGGTGTGAGGTGTTCAGAATAGACTGAAAATGAGTGGAAATTATGGTTATTGAGGTTAATAATACTATGGGATCAAAATGAACCCCAAATTCTATGATTTAAGCTGTTTTTGAGGGTTTTTTGTTAAAAAACACCCGAATCCAAAACACACCCGAATCCGACAAAAAAATTTCAGGGAGGTTTTGCCAAAACGCGTCCGAATCCAAAACACGGCCGCTGAACCGAATCCAAAACTAAAACAGAGTCTTCTTCGGGAGGTCATGGGGTTGCGCATTACCTCGATGATTTCCTGTGTGTGGGACCGGCGAATTCGCCGCGCTGCAGCGACTTGTTGTTCAGCATCCGAGCCTTGTTTTATCACTTTGGCGTTCCTGTGGCCGACGATAAAACAGAGGGGCCGGTCTCCTGTTTGTCGGTCTTGGGGCTTGAAATCGACACGGTGGCAGGCTCGTGTCGCCTTCCTCAGGCCAAGGTCGCGAAACTTCGCGAGGTTATTGGGCAGTTCGTGATGTCGCGCAAAGTCACGCTACGGCAGGCGCAGTCTTTGCTGGGCCTCTTGAACTTTGCTTGCCGGGTAATCCCGATGGGCAGGGTTTTCTGCCGAAAGCTGGAGAGGGCGACGGCGGGGTGTGCCAGGCCACATCATTTCATTCGCTTGTCCTCCGAGATTAAGAGGGATTTGGCCGTCTGGGCCTCGTTCCTGGAGGACTTCAATGGGGTGCGTATCTGGCTGGCCCCAACGATCGACAATGCTAGGTTACAGCAGTTTACCGACGCGGCGGGTTCCTCTTGGTTCGGTTGCTACCTAGAGGGATCTTGGTGCGTGGCCTCTTGGCCTGAGGAATGGTGTCGCAAAGGTTTCACTAAGGACCTTTTTCTGCTGGAGCTTTTTCCCGTTATGGTAGCCCTGGAGGTTTGGGGCGAACGTCTGACTGATCATCGCAGCATTTTGTTCAGATGCGACAATCTGGGCGTGGTGCATGCGATCAATAACCAGAGGGTGAAGTCGCTGGTGGTTTTGAGGGTGCTTGCGCAATTGTTGCTGACATGCTTGCATAGGAATGTATGGTTCCACGCGCAGCATGTTCCAGGAATTGAGAACGGAATTGCCGACGCGTTGTCCCGCGGGCAGTGGGAGAGATTTCGGTTGTTGGCACCTGAGGCCGAGGAGCGGGGGTTTTAATGTCCCGGTTATGTCTGGCAGGTGATCGGACCGGACTGGAGGGCCTAGCGATGCGGTCAGTGGCTCCGAACACGCTCAAGGCTTACGGTCAAGCTTGGAGCGAGTGGGAAGAGTTTGTCCAAGGACGTAGTCAAGAAGGTAAGAGCGGGCATCGGATGATGCTTTCTTTTATTTGGCAGCTTTTTGTCACGGGTAGGTCCAGAGCGGTGGTGTCCCGGTACTTAGCAGGGATTTCATTATTTAATAAAATCAAGGGTGTTCCTGACGTGACAAAGAGTGGGCTTCTTGTGAAGGCGATGAAAGGGTGGGCGCGCGTGGCGCCAGCGGCACCCTATTGATGCGGCCTTGTTACCAGCTGTCATCGGTGCTGTAGTCAGTGTCGCATCATCACTTTTTGAGTTGCTGTTGTTCCAGTTGGCGTTCTCCATGGCTTATCACGGAGCCTTTCGGGTTACAGAGCTGGTAGCGCCATCTTAATGGGCAGATTCGCGCATGCTTCTAGATGACGTGGTGGTGGGTGAGAGGTCTTTGCTGTGCAGACTGCGTCGCTCTAAGACGGACCAAGTAGGTAGAGGGCGATGGGTCACTTTGGTACCGTCTCTGGAGGGGAGCATTTGCCCGGTGAGATTGGCATTGAAATATGCAACAATTCGGCCCGGTGTGAGGGGGTCGTGGCTGCTGCACTATGACGGTTTACCTTTGACGAAATATCAATTTTGTTGGATGCTAAGTCGCTGTCTGGCCGGCTTGGGTCTTTCACCCGCTGTTTTCGGTACGCATTCTTTCCGAATCGGGGTGGCAACATCGGCTGCGTCGGCGGGTTTTTCCGTTGCGGAGATTCAGGCGGTGGGGCGATGGAAGTCTTCCAGTTACAAACGTTATATTCGCCCGGTTTCATGAGTTTTCAGTTTTAATAACCGTTAATTAAGTTACTGTTGGAAGGTTAAGTACGTCATTGTGCCGTTTGTGTATGTTTGTCTCCCCTGTTTATCCTACTCAGGGATTAGCTACTCGCCGCTGCTGGCAGCGGGGGTCTGGAGTTCTTTTGCGATTTTTTTGCCTGTGTTGACGGACTGAATTTCAATTTACACAATTCGGATGATCAGTTACAATACGAAGTCCCTCAGCAGGTTTTTTATGCTTTCACCTCCAGCTGAGTTCTTACATGTTTTTTCCCATTTTAATCCCCCCCCCCTTTTTATTTTGCCTTATTTTAATTTGATCTTTCCCGTTGTGTTTCTATGTTATGCTTCGATTGGCTGGAAGCTTGTTTAGAACGGCTAGGCCGTGACTCATCAAGGAACGAAAACCTTTTTTCTTTTGGCAGATCCTTCAAGTTAATGCATGCAGTAAGCTCATGTTAGGATATTTATTAACCAATTTTTATTCCTTTCCTTCACTTCAGGTTGGGTGGAAGACGATTTGGCAATATGGGTAGTTGGCCACTCTTATGTTTACTGGACAGCCAGGTTTTTGGCCTCGGATGGGGCGCAGTTTTTTCCTTGGGCTCATGGCGTTCGTTGGCTTGGTTGGCGTGGGATGAGGTGGCGAGATCTGAAGAGTAGATTGGTCAGTCAGGTCAGGGAGCATGGAGTCCCTAGGGGGCTTGTTGTCTACTTGGGTGGCAACGATCTGGGGAAGAGGACATCTTTAGAGCTGAGATGGGCCATGATGGATGATCTGGCCAGTGTGGCCGCAGCGTGGCCCAACTGTGTTTTGGTGTTCTCCATGATGGTGCCAAGGTTGCGTTGGCAGGGAGTGGCGGATGGTTGCCCTATTGATGAGGCCAGGCAAAAGGTGACCGGTGCGGTGGCGAAGTGGGTATTGGCTCACGGAGGGAAAGTGGTTCGCCACCCTAGGATTCGGTCCGGGAAAGTCACCTTTTTCTGCCTGATTTTGTGCATCTGTCCAAGGAAGGGATGATGCTTTTCCTGGAGGATCTGTTTCAGGTGTTGCAGGAGTTATGTTGAGGGTATGGTGGCGGTGCGAAGACTCTGTGTAAGAGTCTTTCGCTGTTGGCGGAAAAGAACGGCAGGTTATAGTTTGACTTGTTAGTCACAGTTTTTTACAGTATTGGTGTGGTTTAGGTGCACTCACCTCCATTGACTTTTAAGGCCGCTAGATCACCCAACAGGGGGCAGCGTCATCACCCATCAGGGTGGGCAGTCAGTGTGGAGGTCTGAGTCGGGCACCTATTACCTATGTATGGTTTGTGGTAGATTAGGATTGTTTGGGTTTTTAATGTTTCTGAGGTTATCTTCAGTGGGTTATAGCCGTTCTTTTTTCTGCCACCATATGTCGGTTGAATCGGCATGTTAACTTAATTTTTACTTTACAGGCTTTTTCTAATGGTTAGGGTACAATAAATACTTAAATAGCTAACAATTTTCTGCCAAATTCAAGTCACCGTGTCATTATTTCATGGTATTAAGGGTATGAAATGTTTTACTTTTAGAATGGAGGTCCACACATTATCATTAGGAGGTTTATGGCAGTCACTAGGAATTTCTCTTTAATGTATGGCAGAACTTATGAAGCTCTCTGCATTGTTTGTCAGTCAGTGGTTATGGGCAGTATGGTGATTATTGGGAAGCTCTCTGGATTTTTTGGTGGTCACTGGGGTGCTCTGTGTATTGTATGCCGGTCACTGGAATGATCTATGTATTGTTGTTAGTCACTAGGACACTGTATGTACTGTGCATTGGTCACTGGGATGGACTCATTATTGTATGATAATCACTGGGATGCTCAGTGTAATGCAAGGTCATTACTCGGATGCTCTATGTATTGTATACAGATCTCTAAAATGCCTGCTGTTTGTCTACCACTTCATGTTATATTGGCCTCGTCTACCACTAACAAGGTTAGAGATGGGATGTGGTTATGTGACGGTCACATTACCGATGCTGATTAGCCTGCCGGTCGGCATGTCGACCAACAGGAACTATTCCCACTCCTGGGTGTCCATGACACCTATAGAGTGGGAATTGCACCTGTGGTGCCCCCACCGGCCATCTAAAAGCCAGGATCCCGGAGTCAGTATAGTGACTGGCGGTCTCCCAACCACTGGTCATCCGAACCCAACCCCTAGAGATAATGGTGTACTAATCCCGCCTACTTTTGTAGACATGACCAGTTTAAGTTCCCAATATGCTGCTTTTAAAACCACCCGGGTATATAGCTGCAAAACTGTAATTAAAACCAGAGCTTTAAGCTTGTTCATCATACGTTGCATCAACTCTGTTTCTTTTCTCTCTTTTTTTAACATGAAAGGCGAGTTCTGTCTCAGCACAACAAGCATAAGAGGAATCTGAGCTGCCAGCAGCAAAATCTTTAAAAGGACTGGCTTGGTATTTCCAAGATCAAATATAATGCACAGCTACTGCGGCCTGCGATCAATAATGCCCAATAATACAGCATTTTGTTGCAGTGCTCACAATAAACATAATGATCAAGAGAAGTATCCAAGCCTTAAGTGCTGCTGAGGCGGAGATCTCTTCCAAGTGTGGTTTAAAGGAGCCAGTGAATGTCTCTATCAAATAGCCGCGTTTCAGGGCTAATTATCTCTGCATAGGATTTTAAAAGAAAGTTATCAAAGTCTGATGATCATCAGTGTCTGAACTACTGTGGGGGCAGAGATTGTGGCCTCTAGGGGGCCTAGAGGTGTGGGGGCCTGGCAATAAGGGATGTCGGTCTCTGTAGGAGCCTGGGAGTGCAGGGGAGACGCGATCAAATGACTACACACCTGCAGATAGTACATCCCAAGCCCCATATAGAATCTAGGGGTCTATGTACTAACTAATCCTTGGGGAGAGACAAAGTGGAGAGAGATAAAGTACCAACCAACCAGCTCTTAACTGTCATTTTTCAAACACAGCCTGTGACATGGCAGTTAGGAGCTGATTGGCCGGTACTTTATCTCGGTCCCCTTTATCTTTCTCCAAAACTTAGTACATAGAGCCGTCAGTGAGCAACAATATGTTCTAAGACCATCCAGTGAGCGAGGCAATGAGGGGCAGGAAAATGGTACATGAATGTGGCACTTCATAAATGCTATGCCAGTCATGTATCCTAAGCATGGGGGTCATTCCGCGTTGTTCGCTCGTTGCCGATTTTCGCAACGGAGCGATTAATGCGAAAATGCGCATGCGCATGGTACGCAGTGCGCATGCGCTAAGTATTTAAGCTCAAAACTTAGTAGATTTATTCACGGCAGAACGAAAAACTTTGAGTTTCAGTGATCAGAGTGTGATTGACAGGAAGTGGGTGTTTCTGGGCGGAAACTGGCTGTTTTCTGGGAGTGTGCGGAAAAACGCAGGCGTGCCAGGATAAAACACGGGACGAAACGGGCTGAGCTGATGGCAGTGTAGGAGTAAGTCTCGAGCTACTCAGAAACTGCTAAGAATTTTCTATTCGCAATTCTGCTAATCTTTCGTTCGCAATTCTGCTAAGCGAAGATACACTCCCAGAGGGCGGCGGCCTAGCCCGTGCAATGCTGCTAAAAGCAGCTAGTGAGCGAATAACTTGGAATCACCCCCCATGTGTAGAGGTGGGGGTTTTCTGGGCAACTGGAAACCCCCTAAGTTAGATCCGTAAAGGCTCTTTCCAAATATATCCCCTCATTCTTGGTAAACTTTTTTTGTTTTTGTTCTAAATGTTGCCTTTTTGATCTCGATTAGGAATGTTTGTGGCATTTTAATGTTTCTATTACATCAGTCTTCTCTTGTGTTTTCTGTAACCTGCACTAATTCTACTCTATGGCCCTAATTTACAGTAGGATATAATGAATTTTGCATGCTGGATTTAAGAGTAAAATGATGGCAGCAAAACTTCTGCCTAACCATATATTTTAAGTTGCTCATCATTTGTTGACATTTTTAAGAACAATTTATTGAGGAGGAGATATATCAAAGCTTGGAGAAAGATAAAGTGGAAAGTGATAAAGGGGGAGATATATCAAAGCTTGGAGAAAGATAAAGATAAATTAGAAAAAGATACGTTAAGTTCCAACCAATCAGCTCCTAACTGTCATTTGTCAAACACAGCCTGTAATAAGACAGCAGCTGATTGGCTACCTCTCCAAGGTTTGATGCATCTCACCCTATGTATGAAGATGACATTTATGTTACACATATTTCCTTGCCTGCTTGTCGATGCAAACTTTCTAGCGAGGACAAAAGGATAAGTTGTCAAAACATCCAATCAGCTCTAGATATCATTTACCTGGTACATTCTATGGGGTATATTTACTAAGATTCGTGTTTTCCGGTTTGAGGTCAAAATTCAATCACGAATGACATCGAAAGTGTAAATATGCAACTTTTTGAATTGATTACGACTAATTTACTAAACTGCCGTATTCTGCATTTTCGGGTTTTCCGATGTCGATGTCATTCGGTTTTTTTGGCAGTGTTTTACGTGAGTGACTTGTAAAACACTGCCGACTTTAATACAATGAATCTCGGCCGGATCTGAGAGATCTGTGCTGGGCTTCATTGTGCACCTTGTTAAAAAAAAAAAATATGTTTAAATGTTTAAAAAAAATTGCGTGGGGTCCCCCCTCCTAAGCCAAACCAGCCTCGGGCTCTTTGAGCCGATCCTGGTTGCAGAAATATGGGGAAAAAATGGACAGGGGTTCCCCCATATTTAAACAACCAGCATCGGGCTCTGCGCCTGGTCCTGGTTCCAAAAATACGGGGGACAAAAAGCGTAGGGGTCCCCCGTATTTTAGAAACCAGCAACGGGCTCCACTAGCTGGACAGATAATGCCACAGCCGGGGGTCACTTTTATACAGTGCCTTGTGGCCGTGGCATCAAATATCCAACTAGTCACCGCTGGCCGGGGTACCCTGGGGGAGTGGGGACCCCTTCAATCAAGGGGTCCCCCCCCCAGCCACCCAAGGGCCAGGGGTGAAGCCCGAGGCTGTCCCCCCCATCCAATGGGCTGCGGATGGGGGGCTGATAGCCTTTGTTCAAAGTGAATGATATTGTTTTTAGTAGCAGTACTACAAGGCCCAGTAAGCCTCCCCCGCAAGCTGGTACTTGGAGAACCACAAGTACCAGCATGCGGCGGAAAAATGGGCCCGCTGGTACCTGTAGTACTACTACTAAAAAAATACCCCAATAAAGACAACACACACACACCTTGAAAGTATAACTTTAATACATCCATCCACACCTCCATATACACATACTTACCTTATGTTCCCACGCAGGTCGGTCCTCTTCTCCAGTAGAATCCATGGTGTACCTGTTGAAAAAATTATACTCACATAAACCAGTGTCTTAGGCTCCTCGGTAAATCATTTTGTAATCCACGTACTTGTAAAAATTAGAGATGAGCGGGTTCGGTTCCTCGGAATCCGAACCCGCCCGAACTTCATGTTTTTTTTCACGGGTCCGAGCGACTCGGATCTTCCCGCCTTGCTCGGTTAACCCGAGCGCGCCCGAACGTCATCATGACGCTGTCGGATTCTCGCGAGACTCGGATTCTATATAAGGAGCCGCACGTCGCCGCCATTTTCACACGTGCATTGAGATTGATAGGGAGAGGACGTGGCTGGCGTCCTCTCCATTTAGATTAGAAGAGAGAGAGTGAGATTGATTTGAGACAGAGACACTTGATTTACTGGAGCTTAGGAGTACTGTAGAGAGTGCAGAGTTTAGTAGTGACTGACCACAGTGACCACCAGACAGTGCAGTTTTATTTAATATAATCCGTTCTCTGCCTGAAAAAAACGATACACAGTGACTCAGTCACATACCATATCTGTGTGCACTGCTCAGCCCAGTGTGCTGCATCATCTATGTATATATCTGACTGTGCTCACACAGCTTATAATTGTGGGGGAGACTGGGGAGCAGTGCCAGTTATAGGTTATAGCAGGAGCCAGGAGTACATATTATTAAAATTAAACAGTGCACACTTTTGCTGCAGGAGTGCCACTGCCAGTGAGACTGACCAGTGACCTGACCACACTGACCACCAGTATAGTTAGTAGTATACTATATTGTGATTGCCTGAAAAAGTTAAACACTCGTCGTGTGACTTGTGTGGTGTTTTTTTTTTTATTCTATAAAAAACTCATTCTGCTGACAGACAGTGTCCAGCAGGTCCGTCATTATATAATATATACCTGTCCGGCTGCAGTAGTGATATATATATATTTTTTATATCATTATTTATCATCCAGTCGCAGCAGACACAGTACGGTAGTTCACGGCTGTAGCTACCTCTGTGTCGGCACTCGGCAGTCCGTCCATAATTGTATACCACCTACCCGTGGTTTTTTTTTCTTTCTTCTTTATACATACATACTACATCTCTTTATCAACCAGTCTATATTAGCAGCAGACACAGTACAGTAGTCCACGGCTGTAGCTACCTCTGTGTCGGCACTCGGCAGTCCATCCATAATTGTATACCACCTACCCGTAGTTTTTTTTTCTTTCTTCTTTATACATACATACTACATCTCTTTATCAACCAGTCTATATTAGCAGCAGACACAGTACAGTACGGTAGTCCACGGCTGTAGCTACCTCTGTGTCGGCACTCGGCAGTCCGTCCATAATTGTATACCACCTACCCGTGGTTTTTTTTTCTTTCTTCTTTATACATACATACTACATCTCTTTATCAACCAGTCTATATTAGCAGCAGACACAGTACAGTAGTCCACGGCTGTAGCTACCTCTGTGTCGGCAGTCCATCCATAATTGTATACCACCTACCCGTGGATTTTTTTTTTCTTTCTTCTTTATACATACTACATCTCAATATCAACCAGTCTATATTAGCAGCAGACACAGTACGGTAGTCCACGGCTGTAGCTACCTCTGTGTCGGCACTCGGCAGTCCGTCCATAATTGTATACCACCTACCCGTGGTTTTTTTTCTTTCTTCTTTATACATACTACATCTCATTATCAACCAGTCTATATTAGCAGCAGACACAGTACGGTAGTCCACGGCTGTAGCTACCTCTGTGTCGGCACTCGGCAGTCCATCCATAATTGTATACCACCTACCCGTGGTTTTTTTTTCTTTCTTCTTTATACATACATACTACATCTCATTATCATCCAGTCTATATTAGCAGCAGACACAGTACAGTACAATAGTCCACGGCTGTAGCTACCTCTGTGTCGGCACTCGGCAGTCCATCCATAATTGTATACTAGTATCCATCCATCTCCATTGTTTACCTGAGGTGCCTTTTAGTTGTGCCTATTAAAATATGGAGAACAAAAATGTTGAGGTTCCAAAATTAGGGAAAGATCAAGATCCACTTCCACCTCGTGCTGAAGCTGCTGCCACTAGTCATGGCCGAGACGATGAAATGCCAGCAACGTCGTCTGCCAAGGCCGATGCCCAATGTCATAGTACAGAGCATGTCAAATCCAAAACACCAAATATCAGTAAAAAAAGGACTCCAAAACCTAAAATAAAATTGTCGGAGGAGAAGCGTAAACTTGCCAATATGCCATTTATTTTTTTTCTTTGCGTCATGTGCTGTTTGGGGAGGGTTTTTTGGAAGGGCCATCCTGCGTGACACTGCAGTGCCACTCCTAGATGGGCCCGGTGTTTGTGTCGGCCACTAGGGTCGCTTATCTTACTCACACAGTCAGCTACCTCATTGCGCCTCTTTTTTTCTTTGCGTCATGTGCTGTTTGGGGAGGGTTTTTTGGAAGGGCCATCCTGCGTGACACTGCAGTGCCACTCCTAGATGGGCCCGGTGTTTGTGTCGGCCACTAGGGTCGCTTATCTTACTCACACAGTCAGCTACCTCATTGCGCCTCTTTTTTTCTTTGCGTCATGTGCTGTTTGGGGAGGGTTTTTTGGAAGGGCCATCCTGCGTGACACTGCAGTGCCACTCCTAGATGGGCCCGGTGTTTGTGTCGGCCACTAGGGTCGCTTATCTTACTCACACAGTCAGCTACCTCATTGCGCCTCTTTTTTTCTTTGCGTCATGTGCTGTTTGGGGAGGGTTTTTTGGAAGGGACATCCTGCGTGACACTGCAGTGCCACTCCTAGATGGGCCCGGTGTTTGTGTCGGCCACTAGGGTCGCTTATCTTACTCACACAGCTACCTCATTGCGCCTCTTTTTTTCTTTGCGTCATGTGCTGTTTGGGGAGGGTTTTTTGGAAGGGACATCCTGCGTGACACTGCAGTGCCACTCCTAGATGGGCCCGGTGTTTGTGTCGGCCACTAGGGTCGCTTATCTTACTCACACAGCGACCTCGGTGCAAATTTTAGGACTAAAAATAATATTGTGAGGTGTGAGGTATTCAGAATAGACTGAAAATTAGTGTAAATTATGGTTTTTGAGGTTAATAATACTTTGGGATCAAAATGACCCCCAAATTCTATGATTTAAGCTGTTTTTTAGGGTTTTTTGAAAAAAACACCCGAATCCAAAACACACCCGAATCCGACAAAAAAAATTCGGTGAGGTTTTGCCAAAACGCGGTCGAACCCAAAACACGGCCGCGGAACCGAACCCAAAACCAAAACACAAAACCCGAAAAATTTCCGGCGCTCATCTCTAGTAAAAATAAAAAAACGGATACCCGACCTCTCACTGAAAGGGGACCCATGTTTTGACATGGGTCCCCTTTCCCCGAATGCCTGGAACCCCCTCTGACTTAAGTCCAAGAAGGTTCCATCAGCCAATCAGGGAGCGCCACGTTTGGCACCCTCCTGATCGGCTGTGTGCTCCTGTACTGTATGACAGGCGGCACACGGCAGTGTTACAATGTAGCGCCTATGCGCTCCATTGTAACCAATGGTGGGAACTTTCAGGTCCGCGGTGAGGTCACTTTCGGTCAATCGCTGACCTGAAAGTTCCCACCATTGGTTACAATGGAGCGCATAGGCGCTACATTGTAACACTGCCGTGTGCCGCCTGTAAGACAGTACAGGAGCACACAGCCGATCAGGAGGGTGCCACAACGTGGCGCTCCCTGATTGGCTGAAGAAACCCACTTAGACATCAGTCAGAGGGGGTTTCTGGCATTCGGGGAAAGGGGTCCCATGTGAAAACATGGGGCCCCTTTCAGTTCGTGGTCGGGTGTCCCGTTTTTTTATTTTTACAAGTACGTGGATTACAAATGGATTATCCGAGGAGCCCTCTACACTGGATTTGGTGAGTAGGATTTTTTCAACAGGTACACCATGGATTCTACTGGAGAAGAGGACCGACCCTCGTGGGAACATAAGGTAAGTATGTGTATATGGTGGTGTGTATGTATGTATTAAAGTTATACTTTCAAGGTGTGTGTGTATTGTTTTTATTGGGGTATTTTTTTAGTAGTAGTACTACTACAGGTACCAGCGGGCCCATTTTTCCGCCGCATGCTGGTACTTGTGGTTCTCCAAGTACCAGCTTGCGGGGAGGCTTGCTGGGACTTGTAGTACTGCTACTAAAAACAATATTCATTACTTTCAACAAAGGCTATCAGCCTCCCATCCGCAGCCCATTGGATGGGGGGGACAGCCTCGGGCTTCACCCCTGGCCCTTGGGTGGCTGGGGGGGGGACCCCTTGATTGAAGGGGTCCCCACTCCCCCAGGGTACCCCGGCCAGGGGTGACTAGTTGGATATTTGATGCCACGGCCGCAAGGCACTGTATAAAAGTGACCCCCGGCTGTGGCATTATCTGTCCAGCTAGTGGAGCCCGGTGCTGGTTTCAAAAATACGGGGGACCCCTACGCTTTTTGTCCCCCATATTTTTGGAACCAGGACCAGGCGCAGAGCCCGGTGCTGGTTGCTTAAATATGGGGGAACCCCTGTCAATTTTTTTCCCATATTTTTGCAACCAGGGCCGGCTCAAAGAGCCCGAGGCTGGTTTGGTTTAGGAGGGGGGACCCCACGCATTTTTTTTGTGGAAAAATTATAACATTTCCCACCCCTTCCCACTGAAATACATGCACGGATCTCATGGATCCGTGCATGCCTATACAAACACGGGATAAAAAAGCAGGTCTGTTTTTTTTTAGCACTTTTTCACGATTTGTATTTCATCACGGCAGTGTTTGGCTATTGTCGGCAGTGTTTGTGATTTGCACTTTTTAGTAAATTCCCGATTTCTACCAAATTGCAAGCGTATTTGACCGATGGTGTATTGATTCGTGATTTTTTCCTAGGACTTCCAAAATATTACGAATGCCCTCATCACTGCCGTGATTTTTGCTTAGTAAATTACCGAGATGACACTTTGAAGAAAAAACGGCATCTCGGTCAAAATCGGGACCTTAGTAAATATACCCCTATGACTTGAGATGTAAAATATGATTGGTTGCTATGGGCAACTTCTCCGATTGGCCTCTTTAGGAGGTTTGATACCTCTCCTCCTATGTACCTCTTCTAGAGGACAGGTATGAACATGGTCATTAAGGGTTAAGCAAAACTTATTATTAATATTATTATTGATAATTAAAATACGTATTGAAGGTTAATAGTGTGCTCTCTATCTGAATATGTTATCACTGAATGTCCATTATAATAACAGAACAGAACGTCTCATTGTTACTACAGAAGTGGAGCAGACATGTCACTCACTGGAAAACACATCCGCTACAGAAAGCCCAAATATCACCCTTCTGCCTGTAATGAGAGAACAGATAGCATGACACATAATGTATTTCTCGGCAAAGCGGAGCACTGGAAGACGGAATGGGACTCAGCAAATTGTGCTCAATTTGTAAACAAAACATATTTGTCTCCCGACACGTCGCCCGCGTAGAATAAAACACGTTTTACTCTCATTTCTCTTAGCAATGTTTATCATTTATGACAAAGGATTTTTTTCACTTGTACTGTACGTAATGAAGAGTCAAGTGTACGAAATTATTTCTGTGTCACGCACAGCGGCAGAAAGCTGGTTTTATATACTCATTACAGTAACATCACTTGGAGATTAAGGGAGTCATTTAGACTGGATCGCTGCAGCGATCGCAGTCTGAATTACTGTGTGCGCACCCCGGGGGCCCAGTGTAGTGCTATCAGCATCTCACTGGCTACGATCGCCTCTTCCTGATTGACTGTGTGACGTCACACGCAGCCGCTCCGACCTTGAACGCGGCGGGTAGCTTCCTGCCAGCGCACAGGAGCTGCGCTGGCAGGGAGCTACTCGTCAGGTACAAAACATCGCCGACGTGCGATGCTTTTGAACCTGTGTGGGGGATTAGGGCAAGACATGTGGGGCGGACTAGCCCTGTGCTGGGCGTCCCCCAACATGTCAGAGTAAATGATCGTAGATGTGTTAAATTTTGCACCTCGATGATCAACTCTGATACCCCTTTTCCACCAGCTCAAAAAACACGGGTAAATGCACGGGGACAGGCATTTACCTGTGTTTTTTGCTAGTGGAAAAGGGTTCTCCCGCAAAAACCCGGATCAAGTGACCCATGAATCCTACCTGGGTAGCTACCTGGGTAGTGTCACAACTGAGGGCCTGAGCTGACGGGAGGCAGCCTCAGTTGTAGGGGCTGAGATGTACCAGAACCTGGGAGGTTGTATCAGACCCCTGGACATGTAAGTAACATGAATAATAACTGCCCGAAGGCGTGACCACGACAACTTGGATAAAAGTCAATGATGTTTATTATGACAACTCCGCAACACAGCAGCAGTAAAAGAAAACGTAAAAGTCAGCAAATAATAAATACAGTTCCTGGGTACTACAGGATGGCAGGAGCCACAGGGCACTGGTAGTGTGAGATAGTTCTTATAATCTTCTAGATGGAAAGTCCTTACCAGGCCCGACTGTAGCAATGGAGATAACCCAGGATTGTGCCAGCTGGTGTTCCAGGAAAAGCTGGGTTGCTGAAGATAAAACAGCTGCTGTGGATACTGGCTGGAACCAGACTGTTGTTAGCACGGAGTGGATACTGGCTGGAACCAGTTAAATAATAGATGAACTTGGGAGCGATGAAATATGAACTGAAATGTAGAACTTGAGAGCGGAGAAATAATAATACCGGTGGAGAGTGGTAAAGTGTAGAAAGGACACCGGCCCTTTAAGGGAAGCTGTACTCTGCTGAAAGCTGAGCTGGAAGCAGGTAATGTTGTAGCTGGAAACAGATGAATCCACAATGGATTGGAGAGTCAGGCTACACCGCAGGTGGAATGCTGGTGCGGGTCTCTATGGTGGAAGTCTTGAGACAGGAGCTGGAACCTGGAAGACAATCACAGGAGAGAGACAAACAGGAACTAGGTTTGACAACCAAAGCACTGACGCCTTCCTTGCTCAGGCACAGTGTATTTATACCTGCAGCAAGGAAGGGATTGGCTAGGCAATTATGCAGATTAACAATACTGACAACAGATTGGAGGAAATGATCAGCTGACAGAATCCAAGATGGCTGCGCCCATGCAGACACTTGGAGGGAAGTTTGGTTTGTAATCCATGTGGTAATGAAAACAGTAATGGCGGCGCCGGCCACTGGAGACAGGAGACGCCAGGCTGACAAGTGCACATCCAACCACGCGGACACAGCGGAGGCCGCGGCTGACGTAATCGCCACTCTGACACTCTGCATGCAGAAGCTCAGGGACGGCGGCGGAGGCCGCGGGAGACGCCATGCCAGATGTAATATGGCGTTACTGTGACAGCGTCTCAGAGAGACAGGAGAGGATGCAGGAATGTGAACATTAGGATAACAGATGGGATCCGGTCCTGGAGCGCTGAGCCAGCCTTAGGAGGCATCTGATGGGTAAGAAATGGCGTCCAGATACCCGGATCGTGACAGCACCCCCCCCCCCTTTAGGAGTGGCCCCAGGACACTTCTTTGGCTTTTGAGGAAACTTGGAATGGAATCTCCGGACCAAGGCAGGAGCATGGACATCAGAAGCATTGGTCCATGAACGTTCCTCAGGGCCATAACCCTTCCAGTCAATAAGATATTGTAGTTGACCGTAACGGTGACGTGAGTCCAGGATCTTGGCCACTTCATACTCAACGCCTCGTTGAGTTTGGACTTTCGGAGTTGGAGGAAGTGAGGAATGAAACCGATTCAAGATCAGCGGTTTCAACAGGGAAACATGGAATGTCCTGGGTATTTTTAAGAAGGGAGGCAACTGGAGTCTGTAAGCAACAGGATTGATGACTTGTTCAATCTTGAAAGGACCGATATAGCGAGGTGCAAACTTCATACTGGGAACTCTTAACCTCAAATTCTTCGTGGATAACCATACCCGATCACCCACCTTGAGAGCAGGAACTGCTCGACGCTTCTTATCCGCAAACTTCTTGTACCTGAACGATGCCTTGAGCAGAGCTGATCGTACGCTCTTCCAGATATTGGCAAACTGATGCAAGGTGATATCCACTGCGGGAACAGAAGTTGCTGGAAGCGGTTGGAACTCAGGGACTTTAGGGTGGAATCCAAAGTTAGTGAAGAATGGTGTTGAAGCAGATGAAGAATGATACTGGTTGTTATGACAGAACTCGGCCCAGGGAAGTAATTGAACCCAGTCATCTTGAGAGGAGGACACATAGATGCGGAGGAAGGCCTCCAAGTCCTGATTCACCCTCTCGGTTTGACCATTGGTCTGAGGATGGTAAGCCGTGGAAAACTTTAGCTTGACTTGGAGGACTTGACATAAACTTCGCCAGAATTTGGCTGTGAATTGAACTCCTCGATCTGAGATAATTTCTTCAGGAAGACCGTGGAGTCGGAAGATCTCTTGTATGAATACTTGAGCCAACTTGGAAGCTGACGGAAGACCGGTGAGAGGAATGAAGTGTGCCATCTTGGTGAACCGGTCAACTACCACCCAGATGGTATTGAACTTGTTGCACATGGGTAAGTCTGTAATGAAATCCATCGACAAGTGGGTCCATGGTCGACGGGGAACGGATAGTGGAACCAGTTGCCCCGCAGGCGACTGGCGGGATACTTTATGTTGGGCACACTTTGGGCAAGATGCAATAAACTCCAAGACGTCCTTTTTCAGAGTTGGCCACCAATAGGACCTAGAGATAAACTCCAGGGTTTTTTGGATACCTGTATGTCCGGCAAAACGGGAAGCATGGGCCCAATGCATGAGCTTCTTCCTTAGCATCGGCTTCACAAAACTTTTCCCTGATGGGGGCGTAGAGTCCATCCCTACCGTGGAGAATGCCAACGGATTTATAATAGGATGCTTGTCTGAAGACTCTGACTCATTTTCTTGCTCCCATGAGCGGGAAAGGGCATCGGCCTTGCGATTCTGAGAGCCCGGACAGAACTGGAGTTTAAAGTCGAACCTGGAAAAGAAAAGTGCCCATCTGGCCTGACGAGGGTTGAGACATTGTGCGCCCTTCAGGTATAAAAGGTTCTTGTGGTCTGTAAGTATGGTGATTGAATGAGAAGCTCCCTCCAACAGATACCTCCACTCTTCTAGAGCGAGCTTGATGGCTAGCAACTCCTGGTCGCCAATGGCATAGTTGCGCTCAGCTGGGGAGAACTTCCGGGAGAAGAAACTGCAAGGGTGTAAATGGCCATCTTTAGCCCTCTGAAATAACACCGCTCCTACTCCAACGGAGGAGGCATCCACCTCTAAGATGAAAGGAGAGTCGATGTCAGGCTGTTTCAGAACAGGCGCAGAGATGAACCTTTGTTTTAAAAGATGAAATGCTTGCATGGCTTCTTCAGACCACTTGGACGGGTTAGCACCCTTCTTAGTGAAAGCAGTAATAGGCGCCACAATGGTGGAAAAGTCTCGTATAAACTTTCGGTAATAGTTGGCGAACCCTAAGAACCTCTGGACCCCTTTGAGGGTTAAGGGTACCGGCCAATTTTGGATTGCTTGTAGTTTCTCAGGATCCATCTCTAGTCCGGAACCGGACACAATGTACCCTAGAAACGGAATGGACTTGACTTCAAAGACGCATTTTTCTAATTTGCAATAGAGATGATTGACACGGAGACGGGACAGAACCTCTTTAACCCAAAAACGATGTTCCTCTAAATCGTTGGCAAAAATGAGGATATCGTCTAGATAGACCACGACATGACGGTATAGAATGTCTCTGAAGATTTCATTGACAAAATGCTGGAAGACAGCTGGAGCATTGCTCAATCCGAAGGGCATGACGAGGTACTCATAATGTCCGTCACGGGTGTTAAAGGCGGTCTTCCACTCGTCACCCTCACGGATCCGGATGAGATTGTATGCACCTCGCAAGTCCAGCTTTGTAAAGATGGTAGCTCCGCTAACTCTGTCAAAGAGCTCCGTAATCAGGGGTAAAGGATAACGGTTCTTGATGGTAATGTCGTTCAAACCTCTGTAGTCGATGCACGGCCGCAGACCACCATCTTTCTTTTTTACAAAAAAGAAGCCTGCGCCGGCTGGAGAAGAAGAAGGTCGAATGAACCCCTTTGCTAGGTTCTCTTTAATATATTCCTCCATAGAATGCGTCTCAGGCAGAGACAACGGATAAGTTCGGCCTCGAGGTGGAACCTTCCCTGGAACGAGATCAATCGGACAGTCCCATTCTCTATGAGGAGGAAGGATATCAGCAGAAGCTTTACTGAACACATCCGTGAAATCTTGATATGGAGGAGGTGGAACATCAGACGACCTGGGGGAGGAAGAACAGATAGGCAATTGTTATGCACACCAGTGCCTGCAGGAAAGTACTGGTGTCAGAACTGTTATGCACTCCAGTGTCTGCAGGAATGTACTGGTGTTTGAACTGTTATGCAAAACAAATGGACTCACAGACAAACTGGGGAATATGACATAACGTACACAGAAGGTGATAGGGTAACAAAATACACACAAAGTGAACAGAGAAGCCCAGAGGCTAAGGAACTGGGTATCTCCCTTGTATTAGAACTGCTCAGATGTAAAAAGCAAGATGTTGTGTTTTAATACGTAGAGAACCTGAAATGCTGTTGCTAAGGGCAACAGCAAAACCCTAAAGGGTTACCAACGGGTGTGGCAGTAAACTCCTTGGTCAGAGATGGAATGATAGACACAAGGAGAGTCTCCACAATCCTATTTCTTACTTGCAGTGCACAGGTTTTAGCTTACTGCCACTAAACTGACCCCTGACACCTAGCACAGTGAGACAGGATTAGACAGGCAAGTCTTAGAATACAGCCGCAAACTTGCTAGGTTCACAGAGTAGTAACAGAACCCCAGCAAGCTAAACAACTGACTCCAGTCTTACTGCTAGGTCTGGATTGGCAGAGTGTAATACCAAATCCCCAGGCCTATTTGCAGTAAGCAACAAACAAATACAAAGCTACACAGTACTGGCTAACTTTCATGAACTGACTAACCAACAAAGATTCAGCAGCATCTGCTTACCCTGAAAAGAGGCCTTATAAAGCAGGTGCTGTCCACGCCCCACTCAGACCTCACAGACTGTGAGCACAAAAACCAGCACCGGATCCCCTGCCGTGCACAGAGCCTATAACCACTGCACAGCAAAAGACCCGAACCGGAGTATCAGCTGCGCTCAGGTTACTCCACTAGCACTTGTCTCCTGGTTGCCATGACGACGTGGCAGCACAGGGCAGGAGACCCTAACAGTACCCCCCCTCTGACGAGGGGTCAAAGAACCCCTACCACCGGGTTTATCGGGGAACTGCGAGAAGAAAGAGCGTATCAGTCTGGGGGCATGAAGATCACAACTGCGCACCCACGACCGCTCCTCCGGGCCATACCCCTTCCAGTGCACCAAAAATGACAGCCGACCCCGAACCACCTTGGAGTCAAGAATCCTTTCAACAACAAACTCCCTCTGGCCACGTATCAGAAGAGGGGAAGGTCTTCCACTGGAAGAAGGATTACTAATCGCCCGTTTTAAAAGGGAACAATGAAATGTTTTATTGATACCCAAAGAACGGGGCAGATCTAACTGAAATGCCACCGGATTGATAACCCTGGTGATCTTATAAGGGCCGATGAACCGGGGCCCTAACTTATGAGATGGCTGTCTCAACTTCAAATTCTTGGTAGACAACCAGACGAAGTCTCCTAATTTGAAGCTGCAGGGTCTTTTCCGCTTATCAAAAACCCTTTTGGTCACTAATGACACAGACACAAGGGCTTTCTTCACTTTCCGCCAAATACCTCTAAGGACCGAAACCACAGAGGAACCACCAGGCGTGGAGTCCAGGGGGTCAAAAGAATTGGCCTTAGGATGATGCCCATACACACAAAGGAAGGGAGAGATCCCTGTAGCAGAGTGAGCAGCGTTGTTATAGGCAAATTCCGCCATGGACAGATGAGCAACCCAGTCAGTCTGACACTTGGAGACATAACACCTGAGGAACTGCTCCAAGGACTGGTTCACCCTTTCAGTCTGCCCATTAGACTGCGGATGGTAGCCTGACGACAAGCTGACAGAAATCTGGAGATCGGAACAAAATGCCCTCCAGAATTTGGCCACAAACTGGGATCCGCGGTCAGAGACCACATCAAGTGGCAACCCGTGGAGACGCACAACATGCAGCATAAATAATTCAGACAGGCGTCTGGCTGATGGCAGCCCAACCAGTGGAACGAAGTGCACCATCTTCGAAAACCTGTCAACGACAACCCAGATGGCTGTCATCCCCGAGGATTTGGGCAAGTCCACCACAAAATCCATTGAAATGTGGGTCCATGGCTTAGATGGGATAGAGAGTGGATGTAATGGGCCAACAGGAACCCCTCTAGGAGTCTTATTTCGGGCACAGATGTCACATGCCCGAACCCACTGATCCACATCCTTAGCCACCGAGGGCCACCACACCGCCCTAGATAGCAACTCCCGAGTTCTGGCAATACCCGGGTGACCTGCCGACTTCTTGGCATGGAATTCCAGGAACACTCGCTGTCTTAACCTAGGAGGCACAAACAAAAGACCTACCGGAAGGTCTGGAGGAGCCTGCTCCTGTGCTCTGAGGACTAATGATAAGAGGTCCTGGGTAATGCCCACTTTAATACATGATGGGGAAACAATGGGCAACGGCTCCTCGGTGGTCTCCTGGATTGGAGCAAAACTCCGCGAGAGCGCATCAGCCTTGATGTTTTTTGACCCAGGGCGATATGTTATCAAAAAATTAAAGCGAGCAAAAAACAAAGCCCATCGTGCCTGCCTGGCATTGAGACGCTTCGCTGACTCTAAATATGCCAGATTCTTATGGTCAGTGAGAATTGAGACCACAAACTTAGCCCCCTCAAGCCAGTGTCTCCACTCCTCCAGTGCATCCTTAATAGCCAACAATTCCCGGTTACCCACGTCATAATTCATCTCGGCAGGTGAAAATTTACGGGAAAAGTAAGCACAGGGATGAAGGCGATTATCAGACACTCCCATCTGAGAAAGCACTGCCCCAATACCCATCTCAGAGGCATCCACCTCCACCACAAAAGGACGCTCTGGATCTGGGTGTCGCAGCACCTTGGCCGAAACAAATGCCCTTTTGAGACGGGCAAAAGCCGCTTTAGCCTCACAAGACCAGTGAGCAACATCCGCCCCTTTCTTAGTGAGTGCCACCAAGGGCGCCACTATAGATGAAAATCCAGCGATAAATCGTCTATAAAAATTCGCAAAGCCCAGGAAACGCTGAAGCGCCTTCAAACTAGTGGGCTGCACCCAATCCAGGACTGCCTGTACCTTGGAACCCTCCATTTGGAAACCTTCTGGGGAGATAATATATCCTAGAAATGCGATTTGCTGAACTTCAAATTCGCACTTCTCCAGCTTCGCCCCAAGCCGGTGGTCTATGAGTTTCTGGAGGACTAAGCGTACATGCTTCCGATGTTCCTCCAGGGAATGGGAGAAGATTAGGATGTCATCTAAGTATACAACTAAGAATCTATCCAAATATTCCCTGAGCACATCATTCATGAAATCCTGGAAGACTGCCGGGGCATTACAGAGCCCAAAAGGCATCACCAAATATTCATAATGCCCTGAGTGGGTATTAAAGGCAGTCTTCCATTCATCCCCCTCTCTTATTCGGATTAGATTGTACGCACCGCGTAGGTCAATCTTAGAAAAAATGGTGGCAGTACGAAGCTGGTCAAACAAGACCGAAATGAGAGGCAGTGGGTATGAGTTTTTAATCGTGATACGGTTCAATTCCCTGAAGTCGATGCAGGGTCGCAACGAACCGTCCTTTTTACCCACGAAGAAGAACCCCGACCCAACTGGAGACTGTGAAGGTCTGATAAATCCCTTAGCCAAGTTCTCCTGAATGTACTCTGCCATAGCCTGAGTCTCAGGACGTGACAGGGAGTACAACCTGCTCTTGGGAAGCTTAGCATTTGGCAACAAATCAATGGCACAGTCATAGGGGCGATGGGGAGGTAGTACCTCTGCAACTTTTTTGGAGAACACGTCCGCAAAATCTGCATAACACCCTGGCAATCCTGGCAAACTTAGCTGCGAGAGCCTGACTGGAAGGCTCAAGCAACTCCTGAAACAATCAGTACCCCAACTAAGAATCTCCCCAGAGACCCAGTCAAATTGAGGATTGTGGGCCCTTAACCAGGGTAACCCCAACACCAATGGGGCAAAAGTACAGACAGTCACATAAAAGGACAATTTTTCAGAGTGTGTGGCTCCAATAAACAAAGAAATCTGGCTAGTGCAAGAGGTAATTTTACCTTGGGATAATGGTTCCCCGTTTAACCCACAAATCTCAATTTCCGATGCCAAGGGTACTAAGGGAACAGAGTGTTTCAGGGCGAATTGGCGGTCCATAAAAACCCCGTCGGCCCCACTGTCCACAAAGGCCTCAGTCTTGACAGTTTGACCGAGGATCTTCAAGGTCACCGGAATGATAAAAGTCTTCTTGGGAAATTCTGACTTCTGGCCTGACAGGATATTTCCCATCACCCTCAGGCCCTGAAGTTTTCCGGCTTTTCTGGGCATGATACTACCACATGACCTTTATTCCCACAGTACAAACACAACCCCTGCTGTCTCCTCTGCGTCTTCTCACGCGAGGAGAGGCGGGTAGCCCCAATCTGCATAGGCTCCTCAGAAAATTCCTCAGAGTCTGAGGTTCCCTTGGGAAGGAAGGAAATCTCAGTCTCCCTTTCAAGCCTACGCTCTCTCAGCCGTCTATCCACCCGGATGGATAACTGCATGAGCTGATCCAAGCTATCAGGCAAGGGATATTGTACCAGTTGGTCCTTTATCTGGTTAGAAAGACCTCTTCGGTACTGGTGTCTCAGGGCTGGGTCATTCCACTGGGTATCATGGGCCAACCTCCGAAACTCCGTACAGTAAACCTCAACTGGCCTTCGCCCTTGCTTAAGGATCGAAATCTGAGCCTCGGCTGAGGCCGTCTTGTCAGGGTCATCATACAACATGCCCAGTGCCGTAAAAAAAGCATCAACACTTTTAAGCGACGGACAGTCAGGCTGCAACCCATATGCCCAGACCTGTGGGTCTCCTTGTAGCAAGGAAATCACTATGCCCACCCGCTGAATCTCCGACCCAGAAGACTGAGGCCTAAGCCGGAAGTATAGCTTGCAGCTCTCCTTGAAACAAAAGAACTGCGAGCGATCTCCAGAAAAACGATCCGGGAGATTTACTTTCGGCTCCTTAACCCCTGCAGGTGCTGCTGCTGCGGGAGATCCGCCAGCAGCCTGGGAGGTGTGCATTTTAATGGACAAATCATTAAATTGTCGAGTCAGGACCTGCACCTGATCGACCACCTGTTGCAACGTATTTTGAGGGGTATGCTCCATATTCCCACAAAATTTCAACAGGAGTATTGGGCTGCTGAATATGTTATGCACACCAGTGCCTGCAGGAAAGTACTGGTGTCAGAACTGTTATGCACTCCAGTGTCTGCAGGAATGTACTGGTGTTTGAACTGTTATGCAAAACAAATGGACTCACAGACAAACTGGGGAATATGACATAACGTACACAGAAGGTGATAGGGTGACAAAATACACACAAAGTGAACAGAGAAGCCCAGAGGCTAAGGAACTGGGTATCTCCCTTGTATTAGAACTGCTCAGATGTAAAAAGCAAGATGTTGTGTTTTAATACGTAGAGAACCTGAAATGCTGTTGCTAAGGGCAACAGCAAAACCCTAAAGGGTTACCAACGGGTGTGGCAGTAAACTCCTTGGTCAGAGATGGAATGATAGACACAAGGAGAGTCTCCACAATCCTATTTCTCACTTGCAGTGCACAGGTTTTAGCTTACTGCCACTAAACTGACCCCTGACACCTAGCACAGTGAGACAGGATTAGACAGGCAAGTCTTAGAATACAGCCGCAAACTTGCTAGGTTCACAGAGTAGTAACAGAACCCCAGCAAGCTAAACGACTGACTCCAGTCTTACTGCTAGGTCTGGATTGGCAGAGTGTAATACCAAATCCCCAGGCCTATTTGCAGTAAGCAACAAACAAATACAAAGCTACACAGTACTGGCTAACTTTCATGAACTGACTAACCAACAAAGATTCAGCAGCATCTGCTTACCCTGAAAAGAGGCCTTATAAAGCAGGTGCTGTCCACGCCCCACTCAGACCTCACAGACTGTGAGCACAAAAACCAGCACCGGATCCCCTGCCGTGCACAGAGCCTATAACCACTGCACAGCAAAAGACCCGAACCGGAGTATCAGCTGCGCTCAGGTTACTCCACTAGCACTTGTCTCCTGGTTGCCATGACGACGTGGCAGCACAGGGCAGGAGACCCTAACAGCAATACTTTAAACAAACATGTCTCAGCACAGGAGGAACCCCATGCCAGGATTTGCGTAGTCGTCCAATCAATTGTAGGATTGTGAAGACGGAGCCATGGAAGGCCCAGGACCACAGGATGTGTGGCTCTTGGAATCACTAAAAGTGAAATAAGTTCGGAATGAAGAACTCCCACTCTCAGACGAACTGGTAGAGTCCTTAGAGCAATAACTGTATCAAAAATTTTACTGCCATCCACGGCAGTTAAGGAGATGGACGAAGGAAGTCTCTCGGTGGGTAGGGACCACCGTTTAACATAGGCTTCGGTAATAAAGTTCCCAGCTGCTCCGGAATCAAGGAGGGCAATGACGTTCCGATAACGTTGAGCAATTTGGAGCGACACTGGGAGATTACAATCATGAGGAGATGGAGAGGAGATCATTATTCCTAGCCGGCCCTCTCCTGGGCGAGCTAGGGTTTGGAGTTTTCCCGGACGTTCGGGACAGGCATTGATGGTGTGAGACGGAGCTGCACAGTAAAGGCAAAGAGACTCAGAGAGACGTCTTCGGCGCTCAGCAGGAGTTAAACGGGAACGGCCAAGTTGCATGGGCTCATCTTTAGATGGTGACAGTTGACGAGGAGGAGGAGCAGAAGATTTTGGAGCAGATGATCTTCCACGCTCAGTTGCTCTCTCTCTGAAACGTAAATCAACTTTCGTGCAGAGTGAGATTAGCTCATCTAACTTAGAAGGTAAGTCTCTGGTAGCTAACTCATCTTTAATACGCTCAGATAAGCCATGCCAGAATGCAGCATACAGGGCCTCGTCGTTCCATGCCAGTTCGGATGCCAGGATCTGGAACTGTATCAGATATTGTCCTACAGTACGTGACCCCTGGCGTAAACGGAGAATCTCGGATGAAGCTGAGGTTACCCGGCCTGGCTCGTCGAAGATGCGCCTGAATGTTGACACGAAGGCAGTGTAGGAAGATAGCAGGGTGTCGGACCTCTCCCATAACGGTGATGCCCAATCAAGGGCTGAGCCACTGAGAAGAGAAATAATGTAGGCAATTTTTGTACGGTCACTGGGAAAATTGCCAGGTTGTAGCTCAAACTGAATCTCACACTGGTTGAGAAATCCCCTGCAGAATCTTGGAGATCCGTCAAATTTTGCTGGCGTTGGAAGATGAAGACGTGGAGCAGAAATGGGTAAGGTGGGTGGGGTTATAGCTGGAGTCACTGTGGTTGACGCACCAGACGCGCCTGATCCACGGAGAGTTGTCTGAATCCCATCCAGCCGAGTAGAGAGATCCTGGAGACAGCGGATGATGTGGCCCTGTGCAGCCTCCTGATGTTCTAGTCGGGCTGCCAGTTCTTGCATCGGCCTGGCCGCTTGATCCTGGTCTCCGGCTGGATTCATTAGGTCAGTGCTTACTGTCACAACTGAGGGCCTGAGCTGACGGGAGGCAGCCTCAGTTGTAGGGGCTGAGATGTACCGGAACCTGGGAGGTTGTATCAGACCCCTGGACATGTAAGTAACATGAATAATAACTGCCCGAAGGCGTGACCACGACAACTTGGATAAAAGTCAATGATGTTTATTATGACAACTCCGCAACACAGCAGCAGTAAAAGAAAACGTAAAAGTCAGCAAATAATAAATACAGTTCCTGGGTACTACAGGATGGCAGGAGCCACAGGGCACTGGTAGTGAGATAGTTCTTATGATCTTCTAGATGGAAAGTCCTTACCAGGCCCGACTGTAGCAATGGAGATAACCCAGGATTGTGCCAGCTGGTGTTCCAGGAAAAGCTGGGTTGCTGAAGGTAAAATAGCTGCTGTGGATACTGGCTGGAACCAGACTGTATTTAGCACGGAGTGGATACTGGCTGGAACCAGTTAAATAATAGATGAACTTGGGAGCGATGAAATATGAACTGAAATGTAGAACTTGAGAGCGGAGAAATAATAATACCGGTGGAGAGTGGTAAAGTGTAGAAAGGACACCGGCCCTTTAAGGGAAGCTGTACTCTGCTGAAAGCTGAGCTGGAAGCAGGTAATGTTGTAGCTGGAAACAGATGAATCCACAATGGATTGGAGAGTCAGGCTACACCGCAGGTGGAATCCTGGTGCGGGTCTCTATGGTGGAAGTCTTGAGACAGGAGCTGGAACCTGGAAGACAATCACAGGAGAGAGACAAACAGGAACTAGGTTTGACAACCAAAGCACTGACGCCTTCCTTGCTCAGGCACAGTGTATTTATACCTGCAGCAAGGAAGGGATTGGCTAGGCAATTATGCAGATTAACAATACTGACAACAGATTGGAGGAAATGATCAGCTGACAGAATCCAAGATGGCTGCGCCCATGCAGACACTTGGAGGGAAGTTTGGTTTGTAATCCATGTGGTAATGAAAACAGTAATGGCGGCGCCGGCCACTGGAGACAGGAGACGCCAGGCTGACAAGTGCACATCCAACCACGCGGACACAGCGGAGGCCGCGGCTGACGTAATCGCCACTCTGACACTCTGCATGCAGAAGCTCAGGGACGGCGGCGGAGGCCGCGGGAGACGCCATGCCAGATGTAATATGGCGTTACTGTGACAGCGTCTCAGAGAGACAGGAGAGGATGCAGGAATGTGAACATTAGGATAACAGATGGGATCCGGTCCTGGAGCGCTGAGCCAGCCTTAGGAGGCATCTGATGGGTAAGAAATGGCGTCCAGATACCCGGATCGTGACAGGTAGGACACGGGAATGATCCGGGTAGGGTTGTAGTGTAAACGGAAGCCGCGTCGACGCAACACGGCTCCCGTTTACACTATATGGAAGGTCGGCGCTGGGAGATCATGTGATCTCCCAGTGCCGACCCTGCCGTGTCTCTAGCAGCGTCACCAACCCAGCAATATGCCGGGTTGGTGAGCGCAGTGTAGAAGGGGGCTCTAGCACGGGTTGCAGCTCTTTCAGGCTCCCGGCTGCGACCCGTGCTAGATAGTGGAAAAGGGGTATGAATTACCCCCTAAATTTATATGTTGTGCTAGCAGGGCAGGTTTAAGCCTTGGTGGGGGGGAAGGGGGTGGGAGGAGGGGCGGTGTTGTTTATTTGATTGTGCATACTTCCCAACATGACCCATTCCAGTAGGGACATCATGCTCTGCTCCTGGACTTTCCTCTTAATGGGATCAGTACTAAATCCCGCTGGACGGGATCCCGGCGGTCGAAATCCCGACGCCGGAATCCCGACCACACAATCCCGATGGGTGGCGAGCGGAACGTGGCCCCTTGCGGGCACGGTGCCTTGCTACACTCGGCACACTATTATATTCTCCCTCTATGGGTGTCGTGGACACCCACGGAGGGAGAATATGTCGGGATTGTGCTGGTCGGGATTCCGGCGTCGGTATTTCGACCACCGGGATCCCGTCCAGCGGGATCTTGACCGCCTCCCCTCTTAATATATGATCGGCATCACCTGTGTTGAACTATTTAATTGATAAGAAAGGTATTTCAATATAGAAGACAAGGAGAAGGTGGGATCCCAGTGTCACTAACAGATCTCTCCCCTGGTCAAGAACCTGATACTCCTGTGTCTCTGTCTGCACTGCATCTGTCCTTTTTGCATTCTGGATGCCTGGTTCTGCTGCTGCACAAGAGGGAGTGTGAGTGATGTCAGTGTGCTCCAGTTGGGGAGCCCCCTGACATAGGGGGGCCCTGGATACAGTTTCCACTGTGTTCTAGTGCTGTGCCTATAATCTGGCAAAGTGAGGCAGCTGTATAAGCTTTCATATATCACCAAGAGATTGCACATGGGCCCCCCTCTCCTAAGCTGCCCCTAACATCGAAATAAATGACTATCCACTATCGGTTCCTAAAAATTATCAGAAAATGATGATGGGGGAGATGTACTAAGTCTTGGAGAGACATAAAGTGGAGAGCTAGATAAAGTACCCAGGGCCGGCTCTACCATTAGGCAGCTTTAGGTGTCTGCCTAGGGGCGCCAGCTCCTGGAGGGCGCCACTGAATTCATCTAGCAAAAAACTGATGTATGTCTCTGTGGGGGTGATTCCGAGTTGTTCGCTCGCTAGCAGATTTTAGCAGCATTTCACACGCTAAGCCGCCGCCCTCTGGGAGTGTATCTTCGCTTAGCAGAATAGCGAACGAAAGATTAGCAGAATTGCGAATAGAAAATTCTTAGCAGTTTCTGAGTAGCTCCAGACTTACCCCTACACTGCGATCAGTTCAGTCCGTTTCGTTCCTGGTTTGACATCACAAACACGCCGAGCGTTCGGCCAGCCACTCCCCAGTTTCTCCAGACACTCCCGCGTTTTTCCCTGACACGCCTGCGTTTTTCCGCACACTCCCTGAAAACGGCCAGTTTCCGCCCAGAAACACCCACTTCCTGTCAATCACACTACGATCACTTCAACGATGAAAATTCTTCGTTCGGACGTGAGTAAATTTACTAAGTTTTGTGCTAAAATACTTATCGCATGCACACTGCGTACTATGCGCATGCGCATTTTTGCCTTAATCGCTCCGTTGCGAAAATCGTCAACGAGCAAACAACTCGGAATGACCCCCTGTATGCGGCCTCCTCCTTTTACACTGCGCTGGCTGCTGCTGCGGGTCTAATCAGGTGCAGCTACCATTATCAGGCTGTACCACATAGTGTGTCAGCGCTTCCTCTGTGCCGACATGAGTAACATCAAGTCATGTGAAGGCACATAGGATACGGATGTAACTATGGCTCCCAAGGGGCACCCCCACAGCTGCTCCTCATAGCCCTGATGCACCCCCTGCAGGAGGGTTGCACATTAGGGGGCACCGGGTTGAAGCTTTGCCTAGGGTGCATAGAGACCTTGCACCGGCCCTGAAAGTACCAGCCTATCAGCTCCTAACTGCTGTCTGAATCCGGCCCTTTATCATTTTTATGCTTCTGTTTGTTATTAACCTGATTCCTAGCGATCCCATTCAGAACACTAAAGAGAGAGGATTTTGTCTCAGCGTCTGACGGTCTCAGTGCTCGCTTGCCTTGGAAAACAAAAGGCAATAAATAAATTCTAGGCCAAATTACGAGGAGTCAGGACTAATTTCGCTTTTCCTTTCAGTAATAAAGGGCATTTTAGCTGAGGTGACAGGCGAGAGACCTCGGCTGAACTCCGTGAGGCCACAGGTAATAGGAGGCAGTCAACGTGCATTTCAACGAGAGAAACTCCATTCCCTCAGATAATTCCGAAAGGCCGCATACAGGAGATGTCCTAACTCTTCCATCATGAGATCAGGTCGGGTGTTTCGCTGTTTTTCCAACAGAGATTAACTCTCTATCCCTTTGCTAGATTACGCTGAGCTCAGGACTGCGTTGTTACAGAAAGAAAAAAAAAGACTGGTGAAATTGTATTAGAGCTACGCAGGCAACACGAGATTGCCGTCTACTGTAGCTCATGATATATTGGAGACTGGATATGAAGTACTTGTCTGAAGAGTATCAAGCTAGTCTACTATGATATGAAATGGATTGGACCAGAGTTTAGGCCTAATTAGTTTGTGTTTCCACGGCAGATTCATGATATCCAGAGACGTTGCAAAATCTGCAACCATAAACGTTTGGACATCAGTTGAATTCACTAAAAAAGATTCATGTTCTTATTTTTAAGCGTTATTCCATTTTTTAGCAAGTGGAATCATTAGCTTAGTTTTTCACATCATGAATATTGGACATTTTAAAATGAATTGACTTTACTTTATTGCCCCGGGTGATTATAGGTATATCCAAGGTTGAAAAAGGGCCCTTTGTTGGCTCCCACCCTGCCCCTGTTCTGATTGGGTGACCCCTGCTTGGAGGCTCCTAGAATTGTGGGGCCCTGGGCAGCTGCCCAGTGTACCTTTATAAGATGGCGCTGTGAGAATGCACCCATACGGGGCTCTACAGAATACACACACCTGCTGAGCCCCAACCTTATGCTGCTCTATTCGGCGGTCAATAGACCAATGCCGGGATCCGAGGGAGGATGCAATGCCAGCGTCGACATACCGATGCCGCTTGGGATGCCGACGTCACATTGCTGACAGCCAGCATCCCTATCGTCCTCACTGGCGTCCTGCTGCGCGTGGGGGCAGGGGGGGGGGTAAGTTTAGGCAGGAGCAGGGATGGGAAGGTTAGGGTTAGGTACCGGGGAGGGTGGGTTAGGTTTAGGCACTTAGAAGTGGAGGTTCAGGTAAGGTATCAAGCAGGGAGGGATTAGGTATAGGCAGCGGGGAAAGGAGGGTTAGGGTTATGCACCAAGCAGGGAGGGATTAGGTATAGGCAGTGGGGAGGGTTAGGGTTAGGCAGCAGGGAAGGGAGGGTTAGGGTTAGGCACCACCGGGGACGGTTAGCGTTAGGCACCCACAAGGGAGGGTTAGGATTAGGCAGCAGGGAAGGGAGGGTTAGGGTTAAGTACCCACAAGGGAGGGCTAGGGTTAGGCACCACCGGGGAGGGTTAGGTACCCACAAGGGAGGGTTAGGGTTAGGCACCACCGGGGAGGGTTAGGATTAGGCAGCAGGGAAGGGAGGGTTAGGGTTAGGCACCCACAAGGGAGGGTTAGGGTTAGTCACTACCGGGGAGGGTTAGGTACCCACAAGGGAGGGTTAGGCACCACCGGGGAGGGTTAGGATTAGGCAGCAGGGAAGGGAGGGTTAGGGTTAGGCACCACCGGGTAGGGTTAGGGTCAGGCAGCGTGGAAGGGAGGGTTAGGCAGCAAGCGGGGAGGGTTAGGGTTAGGCACCACCAGGGAGGGTTAGGGTCAGGCAACACCGGGGAGGGTTAGGTTTAGGCAGCCAGGAAGGGAGGGTTAGGGTTAGGCACCAAGCGGGAAGGGTTAGGGTTAGGCAGCAGGGACGGGCGGGTTAGGGTTAGGCACTACCGGGGAGTGTTAGGGTTAGGCAGTAAGCGGGGAGGGTTAGGCGCCCACAAGGGAGGGTTAGGGTAGGGTACAGGTGAGGGTTAGGGGGATTAATGGGGGTCTGTCGGGATTCTGATGGACGGGGTGCCACTGTCGGCACACTGACCGCCGGAATCCTGTCCATTGGAAAATCATACTGAACGCTCCCCCTTATTATTGAACTATTTGCATTTGCAGAACGACAGCCTGTCTGTCTCTATCTAAAATTAGAACCAATTGTTCCCTTTGTTAGCCAAGATATTGTAACAGGTGAAACATGTAAGCTCCTGTGTAAACTGTGGTGACTCCTACTCCTAATTTATGAGGCATGCATCCGTCCATTTGCTTTGTGTAATCTAAATGTACAGACCTGGAAATATAGCCACGTAGCGCAGAGCAGGTGGACGGCTCATGGTTAGTCTGCCGGCCTTTACATCTGCAAAGCAACGTTTCCTGCACGGTGCCACATTAATCATATGGCGGAAAATCATTCATTCATGCCAAAGGTTACATAGTTGTGTTATTTCTTACATTCTGACTATGATGACCGTCATATCCCTCAGGGATCTTACCAGAGCAAGTTCATTAATATCAGCACCCTATCACTGATGGGGTAAATTGAATTAAAAAAAATTGACAATGGGGGGGTTTCAATGCAGCAGCAGCAGCAGCAAATCACACTGAAAATGCACCAAAGGCTCCATAATCCAGGCAGAAGATAGGATAGCAATTGTCAATTACAGTTGTTGTTGATGATGATGATAAGCAGTGGTCCAGAGATGGGGCTGCAGTGCAGTCCACAAATAGGGGAGCCCCACCGACTACCAGCGAGTCAGTTTGGGATGACTGTTGCTGGCAGTTGGTCTGGCTCCCCTATTTAAAATTTGGACCATGCTGCAGCTCCACCTCTGCAGCCACCACTGATGATAATTATCCAAATCATACTACCAGGTTATCTGAGATAATTATGTATGGAACCTCATGTTAGGTGTTGACTAGGTTAAGCTATTCATTCACACATCTTCTGAAAGCCACCAGAGAAATGTGCTATGCCACCTCTGGGGTTGGATGCAATGAAGTCCGAGTTGGCCGGAGGTGCGGCTTTTTACAGCAGCATTCATTTACATGGAAGCCATACCTTGTAAACGATTGCCGCTTTAAAAAAATGGCTGGGAACCAGCACTTCCGGCCAACTCGGACGTCATTATATCTGGCCCAAGATGTGAATTTGGTAAGGAAGAAGTCTTAAGAAAACAATGGACTGAATGAGCTTGGGATATCATTTTTGGTCATCTGTGAATGGCAGTTAAGCATTGTTGTGACCTCCTAGTGCACTTTCGAGAAGGTTGGCTGTGATACATAGTGCTATCTGATGCATCCATAGTGGCATTTATTAACGCCGTATGCATGAATAATTCAGAAAATAAACACAAAGGACAGCTCTTCCGATAAAGGTGAGGACTTCCAGTGTTATGACCCGGGAGTCGTATTGCGCATGATCGGCTGTCGATACTACAGATCCCTCAGGTCCTGATTCAGGTCCCAACACATTACTGCCACATGCACAAAGTACCGATGTTTGGTACCGGCACACCAGAGTCAGCCCCTCTGTTGCAGAAAGGCGCCCATATGCTTCTATAGACTGTGCCACCTACAGATGTTGTTGCCTATCCAGTATCCTCCGGAAAGTTTCACTGCAAAATTTTGCGGATTGTATCAAACCTCAGGAAACTGCAGTTTTCGTTGGCTTGCCCGCATGTTACCCTTAGTACATTCTGCCCATGATGAGGTCACATGATCTAAGTCAACCATGGTCAACGTTTAGGATACCGCATATCAGTTTGTGAACAGTACAACTTGATTTTCCAATGTGTTCTATTTTTGCGTTGTCTTGCGTTCATGTTTTAAGCTTTGGAATTAATAAAGTGCCAATTTTTATTACAGAGTGAAATATACGAAATTTGTTTGTTTTTTATATCCAGTATTCGGCTCAGAACCTCATTACACAAACTACGATTTTGTCAGGGCTTTGAAAATGAAAAACTGAGATCTTTACTATTTAGATAAATATCTTATGGATTTTATATTTTCCGCATGACATGAGCGCTGCTGGAGAGGCGGCTGATGGGCATCAATACTTGACACAATCACCCAGCGAATATTGAATTACCTTTCTTTTTATATTAAGATTCATTCAAGGTAAACACATACGCGATGATTCCAAACATGCTCCGATAGCAGCACAGACTGAAAATACGGAAATAACAGACTCCCTTTATGGCAGAATTATTCATTCCCGGGCTCCGAGCCCTTTATAAAATCTCATTTTGCAGTACGTTCCATTATTTCTTATTCTGTAAATGTTTTTGTTTTTTTATTCAAAGAGCGTAAGACCCCCTCTCCGAACGTATCTTTCATATGCAGAAGTGCATATTTATTTTAAGCCTGTATATTACATTTAAGATACTCTACTTCTCTTTAACCCTAATTCGTCTCTCTTCTGCCAGATGTGGGGAAAAGAGCGTCTCATTTAAATTCAACATTTTGAATATAAAAATAAATATCTAACATTAGCACCTGGTGTAAAAGGATTCCGCCGAGTCCTCTCCGTGTACCGTTGCCTTGATTACAAAGTACAAGAATGCGGTGTGATGGGCTACACAGGAGAGCGCACAGATCCATCTTGTTGATTGACAGCCGATCCGAGATACGTACTGTTCAGCAATGATCCTGTATCTTCCTGTTGGCAATGTAACTTCAGTGTAATCGTCTTACGGACATTTGTGTCGCACAGTGGGCTGTACTTCACCGCCACTTTCATTTAAAATTGTCTTTTTGTTATGCTGTAAGCGAATAACCCAAGTTTAGTGAAAAGAGATAAACACCAGCCAATCAGCTTCTAACTGCCATCATACAGGCTGGGTTTGAAAACCGACGGGAGCTGATTGCTGGTACTTTATCTCCTTCCACCTTATCTCTCTCCAAGACTTTAGTACAGCTGCCCCAATATTTGTAATCATGTATTGTGCTTCAGGCAGAATCGTCAACAGCTCATCACTACATATTCCGTGTTATCAACACTTCCGGGATTAGCTAAATCCAGGCAATGTGTGAGCGGTTTATTGTTTTTTTAATATATTATAGAAATGATTTGTTGTATGTTAGTTTCTTATTTCAAATGAAGTGTTACTGTACTGTCTAACACCGTTGTTCTTCCCGGTGTGCGTTGACGAGAGGACAGATACCGTAAGCAGATTGGTGAGATTCCTCTTGAAGAACATGGAAGGCAGATAAAACGGTTTCTCAGTTTATAAATAAATATGCGGTGATAAAATACATAGGTACTAATTATGTTGTGTGAGTGTGGCCACTTGCTAAGTGTGTATTAGATGCATGCAGGGTCGGACTGGCCCACAGGGGAACAGGGGAAACCACCGGTGGGCCCCACTGCCTGGGGGCCCACCTCCTCCTCTAGGGATTAGGTTCCAAACTGTTTCCTAGTGCACTTTTATTATACATTATACATATGTTACCTTATACTGCACAGGACTATGGGCCCAGCCCATGCACTCTCTTACAGTTAGCGGGGCCTCTGTTGTGGTTGGCCACACCTTCACTATTGTCTGGCCACACCCATAAGCATGGGCCCCTACCACTGCATTACCCCGATGGGCCCTTCCGACACTGGATGCATGCATGTGCACTGCTAGCAAGGGGTAAGGGTAAAAAGTACTCTAGCCTGCCAAACAGCCACGGACAAGCCCCCAAGATAATGTGTCCATACCTCCTCCAGCAGCATCCGTCACAGTGACTACCCCATGCATACTTAGCCATGCACCTTAAAATAAGAGTATCTTACGACTGTGGTTGCCCCGTGTGCATACACTTTGTACATCAAAAATCAGCAAAAACATTATAGGAAAGCATTATTAATGCCATGGCAATCCCAACCTGTGATACAGCAGCCTAGATGCTGATATATGCATTATTTACTAGGAATTAAAGGGTTTTCTAAAGTTTGACAATATGGCAGAGGGTTGTAGCTTAATATCTGTAATGTCATATGGAATTAAATAATAATGTCATTCTATCATCAAACTAAAAAAAATCTAAATATTCAAAAATCTTTCTAAAAAAATCTACATTTCTGGACAAAGTAGAACAATTTTAGCAAAAGTTGTATACAAGTGTACGGCCAGACAGCGGGATGCCGGTAGTCATGTGACTGATGCTGGAATCCCGACACTATCAGGAGACCGGCGCCGGATCACTGACAGTTGACATCCCGAAGGTGATTATCGGGGTTAAGGCTTGGGTTTAGGGCCCTGGGGAGAAGGAGGTTAGGATTAGGCAGTGGTGGGGGGTTAGCTGTAGCCAACACCCCCCAAAGTTTACCCCTATCTGTCACCCCCACCTAGGGTTTCTGTGTCGGGATACTGTGGTTGGTCATGTGACCACAGGCATCTTGATCGCCAGCAAATTGTATGTATTCCCGGACAGGAGCTCAATGGCATTTGAAAAATAGAAGAAAATACTGTAGGTAAATTGAGTTTATGTCTAATAACTAATAAGGACAGTAAATAAATATGTTTTGGACCACAGGTAATTTCTGTATATAAAAATGCTCTATTGTGACGCCCATGCACATATACTGTATTTGCGCACTTGCACCTCGATTTGCCGAGTCAGTTGGGTGAATCATTCCTGTTCCTCGCTAATAACTCATTAGGCACATCACTATGCCTAGTTTTACACTAGAAGGGAAGAAAATATTTTATTTTCATAACAGTAACGGTGGGTGGGGGGATAAGAGGCTTTCTGCGCAGAGAGGCTCGCTGCCTTCACGAATGGCCGCTGAGGTGTTTTCTCCACACAGAACGTAATTTTTGCAGCACCTCTGAGATCATAGAGGCCTGCTCTTAGAGGCACATTTATTATCACATTTATTATCATTATTTTTACAAAGCAAAATGTGAAAGAGGGGGTTTTCTGTTTTCACACCTTTTTCACGTTTTTTTTGAATCACTCCAATGTATTATAGGGCATTTGGAGCAGTTTTCGTGAAAAACTGCTCCAAACCCTTTAATTGTATTTTTCTTTAGTAACCCAGATCACATTACCCAATCTTATAATGGTAAACTGCGATGTGGCCAAATTTACTAAGAAAAAAAAAAAAAAAGTAAAAAAACACAGCAGTGTGCCCTGTGATAGTCTCGCCAGCTCAGGTTGGCAAAATGACAGGGCAGCACTGCGATCTGCAGCCTATGCCCAGCTTTTTCTGTCCCCTGGCGGAGAACGCTGAGTGGGGACTGGGCTCTGGTGATCAGCTATGTGTGTCCGATGGACACACAAGCTGATCACTGTTTAAAACAAAAAACAAAAAAGTAAAAAAAAATATATATATATACTTACTCATCCAGGAGCTGATCGGTGCTCCCGTACGGGCTGCCGGGTACCTGGTCCCCCATGTGCTGGGCTGTGACCCCTGGTGCAGTAAAGTGATGCTGCAAAGTGGAAGCACACTTTACAGCATTGGGGGTCACTGCAATGCACAGGATCATCATCTGGTGCCCAGCAACCCTGCAGGAGCAGCTTGGACGGGCCCCCTGGAGTGGTAAGTATATTGACCTGCGGGTTACGGTCTGCGGCGCACGGGGGGTTAGTCGCGACAGGGGGGGGTCAACCCGGCGGCGGTAGCAGTGATGCTGTGGAGTGTCATCGCAGGGATAGAGCTTGCGATTATGGGCAATTGTATCACCATCCGCATCCGTGGATGCGAATGGTGATAAATAGGCCCCTTAGTCGTATACTTCTAATGAGGCGCCAATTGTCACATTTTTTAGGTGCAGTTCTAGTAATAAAATAAAATATAGTGAAACAAATGAAAAAGTCCCAATATCCTCTCACTTTCATTGGTAATTTAAACATTAATGAGCCCAAATCAAGCAGCATTGCAGGAGAAAACTAGCACAATGTAAAGGATTAAAGGTTATGATGCTGGTGTGGAAGTAAGTTGAGATTTCTACTGGTAACGTTATGCACAGCAACAGTTTATCCAGAAACTCGCACAGCTAGAAATCAGTTCAATGTTACAAAAATGTTTACAAAAATCAGATGGTAGACATGACCCTTGTAAAGTTGTAATGCACTAGACTGACATGGATTTTCAAGTGCACAGATTAATAAGCATTGTGGGTCTACCATTTTTGGAGTTTGTAAATTACACTTGAAGAGTCTGACTTCAATCAGTGTTTAAAGGGCATGATGCCAATATTTGGGGTCATTCCGAGTTGATCGCTCACTGCCGATTTACGCAGCGCAGCGATCAGGTAAAAAAATGGCAAAACTGCGCATGCGTATGTACCACAATGCACAGGTGCATCGTACAGGTACAAAGAGGTTCGTTGCTGAGCGAATAATTTAACGAGGAATCCGTTCGCAAAGCAGATCGCAAGGAGATTGACAGGAAGAAGGCGTTTGTGGGTGTCAACTGACCATTTTCTGGTAGTGTTTGGAAAAACGCAGGCGTGTCCAGGCGTTTGCAGGGCGGGTGTCTGACGTCAATATCGGGACCAAAAAGACTGAAGTGATCGCAGCGGCTGAGTAAGTCCAGACCTACTCATAAACTGCACAAACTGTATTTGTACCGCTCGGCTGCACAGGCGTTCGCATACTAGCAAAGCGAAAATGCACTCCCCCTTGGGCGGCGACTATGCATTTGCACGGCTGCTAAAAGTAGCTAGCGAGCGATCAACTCGGAATGACCCCCATTGTTCTATGATCTGTTGCAGTTGTGGGATTTTCCACAACAAAATGCCTCAACATTGTAGCTTTGGGACTCCCATTGGACTGATCTTTACAATACCCTCAGCTTAATGATCACACATCCCTCCTGACTACATTTAGGCTTAAAGATTCCTAAATGTGTGTAAAGTTCTCAAATGCTTTTGCATAGTGTGATGGACAACATTGTCATATACAAAGATGGACCACAGGGGAACTGGGAAAATAAGGAGTGCACTGCTTCAGGGTCTTTCTACTTCCCTACGGGGTAGTTCCCAGTCCATGTGCTATAGTCAGCGGTGGGTCGGACTGGTGCAGGGTCCATGTAAATCCCAATTAGCCACGTGCAGTCTATGCAGCCGGCTCAATCACTAACACAGCATGGACCTATGAGAGATTTGTAGGGTCAACATTGTGATTGTGACAGCCACATAGCTGGATTTGGGCAGCCAATGCCTAGCTTATGCAACCATCTTATTTATTGACTCAGAATGCTCCTCTATAGTTCTATGGAACCAATGCTGTTACTGAATGATACTGCCGTACAGGAGACAACATGCACCCACATTACCCATATCATTTAATGGGAGTTTTATCAGCAGGTGGATTCCAATAGTAGAACAGATAGACGAGAAAGAGATAAAATAGAAAGAGAAGAACAAAGAGAAAAGAAGGAGGAAGAAAAAGAAAAAAAAAAGAATGAGGAAAACCAGAAAGAGAAAAAAGAGGACAATGAAAAAGTCAACAACTGTCACTGTCATACAGTACATTGGTGGTCATTCCGAGTTGATCGCTAGCTTCATTCATTTGCTGTGCAGCGATGAGGCAAAAAAAGTCACTTCTGCACATGCGTATGCAGCGCAATGCGCATACGCAAAGTAATATTACAATGAACGATGTCGTTTCACACAAGGTCTAGCGAAGCTTTTCAGTCGCACTGCTGGCCGCAGAGTGATTGACATGAAGTGGGCGTTTCTGGGTGTCAACTGACCGTTTTCAGGGAGTGTGCGGATAAACGCAGGCGTGCCAGGAAAAAAACGCAGGCGTGCCTGGAAAAACGCGGGCGTACCAGGAAAAAAGCAGGCGTGGCTGGCCAAGCGCAGGGCGTGGTTGTGACGTAAAAACAGGAACTGAAGAGTCTGAAGTCATCGCAAGCGCTGAGTAGGTATTGAGCTACTCTAAAACTGCACAAAAAAATTATGCCGCCGCTCTGCGATCCTTTCGTTCGCACTTCTGCTAAGCTAAAATACACTCCCAGTGGGAGGCGGCATAGCGTTTGCACGACTGCTAAAAACTGCTAGCGAGCGAACAACTCGGAATGACCACCAATGGCAGGTAGAGGAGGGGGTCAGCATCCTCAGCTCATCAAACAAGGAGTTGATTGCGTGTGACATCAATGTCAAGAACCACAGCCCAAGCACCATAATAACGTGAAGGCTCAACAGCCACCAATGGGTGTGCCACAGATGAACCGGGACACTCATGAATTAGACGGCTTCTGCGGCCAGCTGATTCCAAGGCTGCATTTCTCCTTGTTTTAACCAGCCACAGAACCTGTGCAATTCATGAGTGTCCCGGTCCATCTGTGGCACACCCTTTGGTGGCCGTTGTGCCTTCACGTTATTATGGTGCTTGAGCTGTGGTTCTTG
The DNA here is from genome assembly GCF_028390025.1 of Pseudophryne corroboree. NCBI lineage: Eukaryota > Metazoa > Chordata > Amphibia > Anura > Myobatrachidae > Pseudophryne > Pseudophryne corroboree. The sequence goes on along the minus strand of NC_086454.1, from coordinate 357,798,786 downwards.
ACAGTGTGCCGGATTAAAGGGATGGTATGGTAAGCCTACCTTAAAGGCACCGTTATGTTTTCTAACTAACTATTCTGAAATTTTAAAAGCAAGAGAAAAAAAATTAGGATTTTTTTCCTGCAAATCTAATATTATCTGTGATTGCATGGTTTTTTTTTTCATTATCCAGTCACTAGTAAAATGATCAAAGATGAAAATCACTTATGAAGTGATTAAGCGCGCACTGGCTCCTGTGACAACTTATCACATTTACAAGTCAAAATCAAACAGTGTCATCCTCAGCATCTGCTTATACAAATGACACCATCTATGTCATGCCGCAATCAGCGCATTTAATGTGGCATTCAGTGATGATGGACAGAGTCTGGAAATAACGCTCTGCTCTCTGAAAAACTGCCAGACTGCAATTTATTAAATATGAGGTTGCAGGATTACACACCGGCTGCATTCCTCTGCCCCAGACATAAAACATTGATTTTCTTGTCCATGGGAGACCTTGTATGTTTGGACAATGGACGCTGCGAAGAGGCGTAGTAACATAGAACTTCCTGTAGACTTATACACAATGGTCCTGATTTTGAGTCAAATGCTGACCGCAGGCAATACCGATATCCACACAGGTGGCCGATGTTGTAAGCACTGCGCAAGCACCTTGATGGTTATCGTACAAGGACGCAGAACGAATCTGGACACAGAGATTGTGGATCTTAGTGGTCATTCCTGGGAGGGCTAGGCAAATGCAGGCATGACGCAGAACAGCTCACAGAAGACGCCATGTTCACACAAAGAAACTGCACCTGCCGTAGAGCTGGTGCAAGATTCAGTGGTGCATCCGATGGTGCAGCTAAAGATGGTTTTACGCTGCGGAAAGTGGGCGTCTCACTATGAGCAATGGCCCTCATTCCGAGTTGTTCGCTCGCTAGCTACTTTTAGCAGCATTGCACACGCTAGGCCGCCGCCCTCTGGGAGTGTATCTTAGCTTAGCAGAATTGCGAATGAAAGATTAGCAGAATTGCGAATACATAATTCTTAGCAGTTTCTGAGTAGCTCGAGACTTACTCCTACACTGCGATCAGCTCAGCTCAGCCCGTTTCGTTCCTGGTTTGACGTCACAAACACGCCCTGCGTTCGGCCAGCCATTCCCCCGTTTCTCCAGGCACTCCTGCGTTTTTCCGCAAACTCCCAGAAAACGGTCAGTTTCCGCCCAGAAACACCAACTTCCTGTCAGTCACACTCCGATCACCAGAACGATGAAAAATCTTTGTTCGGCCGCGAGTAAATCTACTAAGTTTTGTGCTAAATTACTTAGCGCATGCGCACTGCGTACAATGCGCATGCACATTTTTTGACTTAATCGCTCCGTTGCGAAAATCGGCAACGAGCGAACTACTCGTAATGACCACCAATGTCGGCAGCAACATTAGCATAAGACTCGGACACAACTGTGGCAAAAACCTCAGTCAGGCCGTGACTGTGTCTGGCTCAGATTCAGGAACAATATCTCTAATGACATCAGTTTTAAAAAAAAGTTTTTAGTGTACAGTTTAATACAGTAAATTAATATGTTTGCAATTTGCATTCCGACCAGGCTGTAAGGACTTTACTCACCATTTCAGCAGCCAGGAGCGTAACTATAGTGGGTACAAGGAGTGCCATTGCTATGGGGCCCAGAGGCTTAGGGGGCCTGGACCCAGGTTATAAAGTTGCAAACCAATTTCCCAGATTGCTCGCTAAGCAAATGGGTCTGATCCATTGTCCAGCCTGATTGTGTGACATTACATCGTCAGTGAGAGGGGTGTGTAGTGAATGCTATAATGGTGTGGGGGCAGGGACAGATTGGGGGTCAAAATCGGCCTTCGGCACACGCGCACATATGACGGGGTGCATGCGCCGCTAAAGTTGGTGCGTGGACACTAGCAACAGGGCGTGCCGTGGAACTAGGGGGTGTGGACTGGCGGCACATACCTATTTCCATGAAAATAGGCAGGGGCATGAATGAACTGGAGGGCACTGTAATGTGGCAGAATATGAACTGGAGGGCACTGTAATGTGGCACAATATGAACTGGAGGCACTGTAATGTGGCACAATATGAACTGGAGGGCACTGTAATGTGGCAGAATATGAACTGGAGGGCACTGTAATGTGGCACAATATGAACTGGAGGCACTGTAATGTGGCACAATATGAACTGGAGGGCACTGTAATGTGGCACAATATGAACTGGAGGGCACTGTAATGTGGCAGAATATGAACTGGAGGGCACTGAAATGTGGCACAATATGAACTGGAGGGCACTGTAATGTGGCAGAAAATGAACTGGAGGGCACTGTAATGTGGCAGAATATGAACTGGAGGGCAATGTAATGTGGCAGAGCATGAACTGGAGGGCACTGTAATGTGGCAGAGCATGAACTGGAGGGCACTGTAATGTGGCAAAGCATGAACTGGAGGGCACTGTAATGTGGCACAATATGAACTGGAGGGCACTGTAATGTGGCACAATATGAACTGGAGGGCACTGTAATGTGGCACAATATGAACTGTAGGGCACTGTAATGTGGCACAATATGAACTGTAGGGTACTGTAATGTGACAGAGCATGAACTGGAGGGCACTGTAATGTGGCACAATATGAACTGGAGGGCACTGTATTGTGGTACAATATGAACTGGAGGGCGCTATAATGTGACAGAGCATGAACTGAAGGGCACTGTAATGTGACAGAGCATGAACTGGAGAGCACTGAAATGTGGCAGAGCATGAACTGGAGGGCACTGTAATGTGGCACAATATGAAGTGGAGGCACTGTAATGTGGCACAATATGAAGTGGAGGGCACTGTGTTGTGGTACAATATGAACTGGAGGGCACTGAAATGTGGCAGAGCATGAACTGGAGGGCACTGTAATGTGGCACAATATGAAGTGGAGGCACTGTAATGTGGCACAATATGAAGTGGAGGCACTGTAATGTGGCACAATATGAACTGGAGGGCACTGTAATGTGGCACAATATGAACTGGAGGGCACTGTAATGTGGCACAATATGAACTGGAGGGCACTGTAATGTGACAGAGCATGAACTGGAGGGCACTGTAATGTGGCACAATATGAAGTGGAGGCACTGTAATGTGGCACAATATGAAGTGGAGGCACTAATGTGGCATAATATGAACTGGAGGGCACTGTAATGTGGTACAATATGAACTGGAGGGCAGTGTAATGTGGCACAATATGAAGTGGAGGCACTGTAATGTGTCACAGTATGAACTGGAGGGCACTGTATTGTGGTACAATATGAACTGGAGGGCAGTGTAATGTGGCAGAGCATGAACTGGAGGGCACTGTAATGTGGCACAATATGAACTGGAGGGCACTGTAATGTGGCACAATATGAACTGGAGGGCACTGTATTGTGGTACAATATGAACTGGAGGGCACTGTAATGTGGCACAATATGAAGTGGAGGGCACTGTATTGTGGTACAATATGAACTGGAGGGCACTGTAATGTGGCACAATATGAACTGGAGGGCACTGTAATGTGGCACAATATGAACTGGAGGGCACTGTATTGTGGTACAATATGAACTGGAGGGCACTGTAATGTGTCACAATATGAAGTGGAGGGCACTGTATTGTGGTACAATATGAACTGGAGGGCACTGTAATGTGGTACAATATGTACTGGAGGGCACTGTAATGTGGCACAATATGAAGTGGAGGGCACTGTATTGTGGTACAATATGAACTGGAGGGCACTGTAATGTGGCACAATATGAACTGGAGGGCACTGTAATGTGGCACAATATGAACTGGAGGGCACTGTATTGTGGTACAATATGAACTGGAGGGCACTGTAATGTGTCACAATATGAAGTGGAGGGCACTGTATTGTGGTACAATATGAACTGGAGGGCACTGTAATGTGGTACAATATGTACTGGAGGGCACTGTAATGTGGCACAATATGAAGTGGAGGGCACTGTATTGTGGTACAATATGAACTGGAGGGCACTGTAATGTGGTACAATATGTACTGGAGGGCAGTGTAATGTGGCACAATATGAAGTGGAGGCACTGTAATGTGGCACAGTATGAACTGGAGGGCACTGTATTGTGGTACAATATGAACTGGAGGGCAGTGTAATGTGGCAGAGCATGAACTGGAGGGCACTGTAATGTGGCACAATATGAACTGGAGGGCACTGTAATGTGGCACAATATGAACTGGAGGGCACTGTATTGTGGTACAATATGAACTGGAGGGCACTGTAATGTGGCACAATATGAAGTGGAGGGCACTGTATTGTGGTACAATATGAACTGGAGGGCACTGTAATGTGGCAGAGTATGAACTGGAGGGCACTGTAATGTGACAGAGCATGAACTGGAGGGCACTGTAATGTGACAGAGCATGAACTGGAGGGCACTGTAATGTGACAGAGCATGAACTGGAGGGCACTGTAATGTGACAGAGCATGAACTGTCGGGCACTGTAATGTGGCACAGTATGAGCTGGAAAGATGTCTCTCAAGAAGCATTGGTACAAAGGCACCTTCAATATTTTGCTATAGGGCCCACAAAGTTCTGGTTACACACCTGCCAGCACCAATGGGTTTCAAAAGAACTGTCTAGAGATAACCAAAGACAGACACGAGTGTGGAGTAATACAACACGGCATTGACTATGCTAGGAGCAAAGCCATGAGAGAGGCGTGGTCCAGATAAGGGGTGTCATTGCAGAACGTATGACATCCTTGACAGTGGGCCTCATTCTCAGTTGTAAGTGCTGCCGATGTCGCATACAGTGATGAGCATACAACTATGTTCCACTGCGCATGCTTCCATATATCATGTTGTAATTGAGGCGTACGTGGGATGTGCAGTCTCGGAAATGCATTGAAAATGTAATGGGTGATGACAGGGAGGCAACTTAGCGCACACGCAGAGATGGGGCGCCTTATGGGCGTGTTATGGGAAAGTCGCTGGCATGATGGTGGATTGCGTACACTGGCGCTTCGCTGCTCGCATAGGAGGCCATATTTGGATTGAGAGACTGCACCTGCCGTGGGGCGGTCTTGATACGCTGCAAATGGACATCTCAGTTCTTTAAAAATCAGAGGAAGCACTGGCATAAAGACGCGGACGCAAGTGCCGCAAAATTCACATCATTCGTCTACCTCAGAATCCGTTCCATTATCAGGCCTTGTGCGGTGCCTCGCAAGATGGAGCCTGAACAGCATAACGAGGACGCTGCGCAGCGTAAAACCACTGACCACTAATACTATAACTAACACATTTATAAACAGAGCATTTTCCCTTTAAAACATATACAGCATGTAACTCCCACTTCTACTGTACATTATGCTCTATTAATAAACTTCTTATATAACTTAAGCAGTTAGCAATAATTATCCTCTAGCTGATGAAAGGTAAAATCTAAAAGCCTTTGTGGAAATGCACGGTGGCAAATAGCCTAAAAGCAGAGTAATGACTGCAAAGGTAGCTAAGTACCTAAAGTAAAGCAATAATGACTACTTGTGCACACTTCTAGAACACGAAACACTGAGTAAAAGCACCAGTAAGCAACCCAGACAGAAATAGAAAGTATTCTAAGAAAAGACTGAGATATGTAATGTGGTGGATAGACAACGAATGCTTTCACATAGACCAAAAAATGATACTGCTACTGAATGTACGACCTGGCAATGTTTCCAGGCGGTAACTGTTACCTTGATTTTAAAATGTAGGACATGGAGATAGGTTGGTGCAATGGGCTGCATTCAGCATCCCGGCTCTCCGGATGTCGGCGGTCATGTGACCAGCACAGGATCACGACAATCGCCATCCAAAAGGTGAGGGAATAGGGTTGTGAGATGGTATGACTGGGAGGGAATAGGGTGATGAGATGGTAAGACTGGGAGGGAATAGGGTAATGAGATGGTATGACTGGGAGGGAATAGGGTAATGAGATGGTATGACTGGAAGGGAATAGGGTTGTGAGATGGTATGACTGGGAGGGAATAGGGTGATGAGATGGTATGACTGGGAGGGAATAGGGTAATGAGATGGTATGACTGGAAGGGAATAGGGTTGTGAGATGGTATGACTGGGAGGGAATAGTGTGATGAGATGGTATGACTGGGAGGGAATAGGGTAATGAGATGGTATGACTGGAAGGGAATAGGGTTGTGAGATGGTATGACTGGGAGGGAATAGTGTGATGAGATGGTATGACTGGGAGGGAATAGGGTAATGAGATGGTATGACTGGAAGGGAATAGGGTTGTGAGATGGTATGACTGGGAGGGAATAGGGTGATGAGATGGTATGACTGGAAGGGAATAGGGTGATGAAATGGCATGACTGGGAGGGAATAGGGTGATGTGATGGTATGACTGGGAGGGAATAGGGTTGTGAGATGTTATGACTGGGAGGGAATAGGGTAATGAGATGGTATGACTGGGACAGAATAGTGTGATGAGATGGTATGACTGGGAGAGAATAGGGTGATGAGATGGTATGACTGGGAGGGAATAGGGTAATGAGATGGTATGACTGGGAGGGAAAAGGGTAGTGAGATGGTGTGACTTGGAGGGAATAGGGTGATGAGATGGTATGACTGGGAGGGAATAGGGTGATGAGATGGTATGACTGGGAGGGAATAGGGTGATGAGATGGTATGACTGGGAGGAAATAGGGTGATGAGATGGTAAGACTGGGAGGAAATAGGGTGATGAGATGATATGACTTGGAGGGAATAGGGTGATGAGATGGTATGACTGGGAGGGAATAGGGCGATGAGATGGTATGACCGGGAGGAAATAGGGTGATGAGATGGTAAGACTGGGAGGGAATAGGATAATGAGATGGTATGACTGGGAGGGAATAGGGTGATGAGATGGTATGACTGGGAGGGAATAGGGTGATGAGATGGTATGACTGGGAGGGAATAGGGCGATGAGATGGTATGACCGGGAGGAAATAGGGTGATGAGATGGTAAGACTGGGAGGGAATAGGGTTATGAGATGTAATGACTGGGAGGGAATAGGATAATGAGATGGTATGACTGGGAGGGAATAGGGTGATGAGTTGGTATCACTGGGAGGTAATAGGATAATGAGATGGTATGACTGGGAGGTAATAGGACAATCAGATGGTATGACTGGGAGGGAATAGGGTAGTGAGATGGTGTGACTTGGAGGGAATAGGGTGATGAGATTGTATGACTGGGAGGGAATAGGGCGATGAGATGGTATGACTGGGAGGGAATAGGGTGATGAGATGGTATGACCGGGGAAAAATAGGGTGATGAGATGGTAAGACTGGGAGGGTATAGGGTAAAGAGATGGTATCACTGGGAGGGAATAGGGTTATGAGATGTAATGACTGGGAGGGAATAGGATAATGAGATGGTATGACTGGGAGGGAATAGGGTGATGAGATGGTATGACTGGGAGGGAATAGGATAATGAGATGGTATGACTGGGAGGGAATAGGGTGATGAGATGGTATGACTGGGAGGGAATAGGGTGATGAGATGGTATGACTGGGAGGGAATAGGGTAATGAGATGGTATCACTGGGAGGGAATAGGATAATGAGATGGTATGACTGGGAGGGAATAGGATAATGAGATGGTATGACTGGGAGGGAATAGGGTGATGAGATGGTATGACTGGGAGGGAATAGGGTGATGAGATGGTATGACTGGGAGGGAATAGGGTAATGAGATGGCATCACTGGGAGGGAATAGGGCAATGAGATAGTATGACTGGGAGGGAATAGGGTAATGAGTTGGTATGACTGGGAGGGAATAGGGTAATGAGATGGTATCACTGGGAGGGAATAGGGCGATGAGATAGTATGACTGGGAGGGAATAGGGTAATGAGATGGTATGACTGGGAGGGAATAGGGTAATGAGATGGTATGACTGGAAAGAAATAGGGTGATGAAATGGGGTGACTTGGAGGGAATAGGGTGATGAGATGGTATGACTGGGAGGGAATAGGGTGATGAGATGGTATCACTGGGAGGGAATAGGTTGATGAGATGGTATGACTGCGAGGGAAGAGGTTGATAAGATGGTATGACTGGGAGGGAATAGGGTGATGAGATGGTATCACTGGGAGGGAATAGGGTAATGAGATAGTATGACTGGGAGGGAATAGGATGATGAGATGGTATGACTGGGAGGGAATAGGGTAGTGAGATGGTATGACTGGGAGGGAATAGGGTAATGAGATAGTATGACTGGGAGGGAATAGGATGATGAGATGGTATGACTGGGAGGGAATAGTGTGATGAGATGGTATGACTGGGAGGGAATAGGTTTATGAGATGTTATGACTGGGAGGGAATAGGGTAATGAGATGGTATGACTGGGAGGGAATAGGGTAATGAGATGGTATGACTGGGAGGGAATAGGGTAATGAGATGGTATGATTGGGAGGGAATAGGGTGATGAGATGGTATGACTGGGAGGGAATAGGGTGATGAGATGGTATGACTGGGAGGGAATAGAGTAGTGAGATGGTATGATTGGGAGGGAATAGGGTGATGAGTTGGTATGACTGGGAGTGAATAGGGAGATGAGAAGGTATGACTGGGAGAGAATAGGGTGATGAGATGGTATGACTGGGAGGAAATAGGGTAAAGAGATGGTATCACTGGGAGGGAATAGGGTGATCAAATGGTATGACTGGGAGGGAATAGGTTGATGAGATGGTTTGACTGGGAGGAAATAGGGTGATAAGATGGTATTACTGGGAGGGAATAGGGTGATGAGATGGTATGACTGGGAGGGAATAAGGTGATGAGATGGTATGACTGGGAGGGAATAGGGTGATGAGATGGTATGACTGGGAGGGAATAGAATAGTGAGATGGTATGATTGGGAGGGAATAGGGTGATAAGATGGTATGACTGGGAGGAAATAGGGAGATGAGAAGGTATGACTGGAAAGAAATAGGGTGATGAGATGGTATGACTGGGAGGTAATAGGGTGATGAGATGGTATGACTGGAAAGAAATAGGGTGATTAAATGGTATGACTGGGAGGGAATAGGGTGATGAGATGATATGACTGGGAGGGAATAGGGTGATGAGATGGTATGACTGGGAGGGAATAGGGTGATGAGATGGTATGACTGGGAGGGAATAGGGTAGTGAGATGGTATGACTGGGAGGGAATAGGGTAATGAGATAGTATGACTGGGAGGGAATAGGATGATGAGATGGTATGACTGGGAGGGAATAGTGTGATGAGATGGTATGACTGGGAGGGAATAGGTTTATGAGATGTTATGACTGGGAGGGAATAGGGTAATGAGATGGTATGACTGGGAGGGAATAGGGTAATGAGATGGTATGACTGGGAGGGAATAGGGTAATGAGATGGTATGATTGGGAGGGAATAGGGTGATGAGATGGTATGACTGGGAGGGAATAGGGTGATGAGATGGTATGACTGGGAGGGAATAGAGTAGTGAGATGGTATGATTGGGAGGGAATAGGGTGATGAGTTGGTATGACTGGGAGTGAATAGGGAGATGAGAAGGTATGACTGGGAGAGAATAGGGTGATGAGATGGTATGACTGGGAGGAAATAGGGTAAAGAGATGGTATCACTGGGAGGGAATAGGGTGATCAAATGGTATGACTGGGAGGGAATAGGTTGATGAGATGGTTTGACTGGGAGGAAATAGGGTGATAAGATGGTATTACTGGGAGGGAATAGGGTGATGAGATGGTATGACTGGGAGGGAATAAGGTGATGAGATGGTATGACTGGGAGGGAATAGGGTGATGAGATGGTATGACTGGGAGGGAATAGAATAGTGAGATGGTATGATTGGGAGGGAATAGGGTGATAAGATGGTATGACTGGGAGGAAATAGGGAGATGAGAAGGTATGACTGGAAAGAAATAGGGTGATGAGATGGTATGACTGGGAGGTAATAGGGTGATGAGATGGTATGACTGGAAAGAAATAGGGTGATTAAATGGTATGACTGGGAGGGAATAGGGTGATGAGATGATATGACTGGGAGGGAATAGGGTGATGAGATGGTATGACTGGGAGGGAATAGGGTGATGAGATGGTATGACTGGGAGGGAATAGGGTGATGAGATGGTATGACTGGGAGGGAATAGGGTGATGAGATGGTATGACTGGGAGGGAATAGGGTTATGAGATGGTATGACTGGGAGGGAATAGGGTGATGAGATAGTATGACTGGGAGGGAATATGGTGATGAGATGTTATGACAGAAGGAATAGGGTGATGAGATGGTATGACTGGGAGGGAATAGGGTAATGAGATGGTATGACTGGGAAGGAATAGAGTGATGAGGTGATATGACTGGGAGGGAATAGGGTAATGAGATGGTATGACTGGGAGGGAATAGGGTAATGAGATGGTATGACTGGGAGGGAATAGGGTAATGAGATGGTATGACTGGGAGGGAATAGGGTAGTGAGATGGTATGACTGGGAGGGAATAGGGTGATGAGATGGTATGACTGGGAGGGAATAGGGTGATGAGAGGGTATGACTGGGAGGGAATAGGGTGATTAGTTGGTATAACTGAGAGGGAATAGGGTGATGAGATGGTATGACTGGGAGGGAATAGGGTGATGAGATGATATGACTGGGAGGGAATAGGGTGATGAGATGATATGACTGGGAGGGAATAGTTTAATGAGATGGTAAGACTGGGAGGGAATAGGGTAATGAGATGGTATGACTGGGAGGGAATAGGGTAGTGAGATGGTATGACTGGGAGGGAATAGGGAAGTGAGATGGTATGACTGGGAGGAAATAGGGTGATGAGATGGTATGACTGGGAGGGAATAGGGTGATGAGAGGGTATGACTGGGAGGGAATAGGGTGATGAGTTGGTATGACTGGGAGGGAATAGGGTGATGAGATGGTATGACTGGGAGGAAATAGGGTGATGAGATGGTATGACTGGGAGGGAATAGGGTGATGAGAGGGTATGACTGGGAGGGAATATGGTGATGAGATGGTATGACTGGGAGGGAATAGGGTGTTGAGATGGTATGACTGGAAGGGAATAGGGTGATGAGTTGGTATGACTGGGAGGGAATAGGGTGATGAGATGATATGACTGGGAGGGAATAGTTTAATGAGATGGTATGACTGGGAGGGAATAGGGTAATGAGATGGTATGACTGGGAGGGAATAGGGTAGTGAGATGGTATGACTGGGAGGGAATAGGGAAGTGAGATGGTATGACTGGGAGGAAATAGGGTGATGAGATGGTATGACTGGGAGGGAATAGGGTGATGAGAGGGTATGACTTGGAGGGAATAGGGTGATGAGTTGGTATGACTGGGAGAGAATAGGGTGATGAGATGGTATCACTGGGAGGGAATAGGGTGATGAGATGGTATGACTGGGAGGGAATAGGGTGATGAGAGGGTATGACTGGGAGGGAATAGGGTGATGAGATAGTATGACTGGGAGGGAATAGGGTGATGAGATGGTATGACTGGGAGGGAATAGGGTAATAAGTTGGTATGACTGGGAGAGAATAGGGTGATGAGATGGTATCACTGGGAGGGAATAGGGTGATGAGATGGCATGACTGGGAGGGAATAGGGTGTTGAGAGGGTATGACTGGGAGGGAATAGGGTGATGAGATGGTATGACTGGGAGGGAATAGGGTGTTGAGACAGACAGCTTCCCCCTTTTTACACATTACGGCAGACAGCGTCCCCTTTTTACACATTATGGCAGACAGCGTCGATAGAGAGAGAGAGAGACAGACAGACACTTACCATCTCTCCCCGCTGTCCTCTGTGACACTGGCTGGTGCTTCTGTGCTGTGCTGGTGCGGGCTGGGGCTGGGCAACGGAGCTGAGTGGTGCCTGCGCCTGAAGCATGCTTGCGGGTCCTCCTCACTCTGTACAGTGGAGCTGAGACGGCCTGTAGCGGGAAAATGCTGACGCCTGGCGGGTCCTCCCCGCTCTGATGCTCTGTACAGTGGAACTGAAGCGGCTTGCGGCTGGGCAGGGCCGGTGCTAGGGTGTTCGGTGCCCCCCTGCAAACTATAAATTTGTGCCCTCCCTCCGCCACACAAAAGGGGTGTGGTATCACAAGGAAGGGGAGTGGCCATACAATAATACCCCCAATTCAGTTTACATCACACAGTAGCACAATCTTATTCACATTATACCGCACATAGTGTCCCTGATTCACATTACACCACACAGTAGTGCCTCATTTTCACATTATGACACACAACAGTCACACATAATGCCCACAGTAGTAGTGCGGTTTACACACACACACACACACACAATGCCCACAGTAGTAGCGCAGCTTAAACACACACAATATCTACAGTAGTAGTGCCGCTTTCACACGCACAATGCCGACAGTAGTAGTGGCGCTTACACATGCACAATGCCAACAGTAGTAGTGCGGTGTACACACACACAATGCCCACAGTAGTAGTGCGGTGTACACACACACAACGCCCACAGTAGTAGTGCGGTGTACACACACACAATGCCCACAGTAGTAGTGCGGTGTACACACACACAATGCCCACAGTAATAGTGCGGTGTACACACACACAGTGCCCACAGTAGTAGTGCGGTGTACACACACACAATGCCCACAGTAGTAGTGCAGCTTACATACACACAATATCTACAGTAGTAGTGCCGCTTACACACGCACAATGCCGACAGTAGTAGTGCCGCTTACACACGCACAATGCCGACAGTAGTAGTGCGGTGTACACACACATAATGCCCACAGTAATAGTGCAGTGTACACACACACAATGCCCACAGTAGTAGTGCGGTGTACACACACACAATGCCCACAGTAGTAGTGCGGTGTACACACACACACAATGCCCACAGTAGTAGTACGGTGTACACACACACAATGCCCACAGTAGTAGTGCGGTGTACACACACACAATGCCCACAGTAGTAGTGCGGTGTACACAAACACAATGCCCACAGTAGTAGTGCGGTGTACACACGCACAATGCCCACAGTAGTAGTGCGGTGTACACACGCACAATGCCCACAGTAGTAGTGCGGTGTACACACACACAATGCCCACAGTAGTAGTGCCGCTTATGCACATAGGAGCTAATTCAGACTTTCAGAGTTGATCTCATTTTAAGCGAAATTACTTCTGACATGCTGGGGGCTGCCCAGAACAGGTCAAGGCCGCCCAGCATGTATGGCGCCACCCCGTGATGCGATCACTTCGTGAAAACCTCAAATAGAGTACCGCCACCATGTTTCCACTCGCAGGAAACTTAGGCGTCTCATGGCCATTTTCCGGGCCTGCTGAAGAGTGGAAACATGGCGGCGGTACCCCTGCATGCTGCATAGGCAGGGGTCAAACTCTATTTGAGGTTTTCGCAATGCATCAGCTGGCCCCGAAAAAGGCCATGACATGCCTGCGTTTCCTGCTGTCCTCCCCTGTTGCTGTCCCTGAACGCTTGTCGCCTGTCAATCACTACACGATTGCATCCATCCGGGAAGCAATCGCATAGTGAAGGGTTGCGCATGCACACCACAGCCGCGGTGTGCGCGCAGACGTTTTGGACGTGGCTGTGCGTGCAAAACGCAACAGCTGCGTCCAACTCTGAATAAGGCCCATAGGGGGTAATTTCAAGTTGATCGCAGCAGGAAAGTTTTTAGCAGTTGGGCAAAACCATTTGCACTGCAGGGGAGGCAGATATAACATGTGCAGAGAGAGTTAGATTTGGGTGGGGTGTGTTCAAACTGAAATCTAAATTGCAGTGTAAAAATAAAGCAGCCAGTATTTACCCTGCACAGAAACAAAATAACCCACCCAAATCTAACTCTCTCTGCACATGTTATATCTGCCCCCCTGCAGTGCACATGGTTTTGCCCAATTGCTAACAAACTTGCTGCTGCGATCAACTCAGAATTACCCCCATAGCATACTTGCCTACTCTCCCGGAATGGCCGGGAGGCTCCCGAAAATCGGGTGACCCTCCCGGCCCCACGGAAGAGCAGACAAGTCTCCCGGTTTTTAACTTACCCCCTGCCCACCCGCCCACTTTGAGAGTAAAGTGGGCGGTCCGGACAGTAGATGACGCGATTCTTGTTGAATCGCGTCATTATAATCACGCCCCCTGCTATAAAATGCCGGTTATAGCGGCATTACCGAACGGGGGGTGTGGCTCAATGGTGTAACCCCGCCCTCGTTCCGCCTCTGTCCCTCCTCCACCCCGCCCCGTTCCGCCTCCTCCCCGCCCACTCCTCTCGTCATTTTCCTTCCCAGCCCCTCCATTGAGAGAGATCGGAAAAGGGGTTATTAAACAAGCAGCTTTCCTCAACTTACCCTATCCACGGGGAGCCGCGGGCCGCGGAAGGGGTGGGGCTTGCAGGAAGGAGCGGAGCTTAGACTACTCAATGGCTACTCAGAGTCTGCTGTAGCAGGAAAACACCTATCTACAGCAGCAGCAACCGCAATGGGGGATCGGCGCTGTGGCGCCTTGATGCTGTTGCTCTGCTGCTGCATGTCAGGCTGTCAGTTTGACAGGCGCAGCACCAGCGGATGCTGTAGCACAACAACTGAGTGGGGAGAGCGCCTCGGTAGTTCGGAGCCTCCCTGCATTGCGGACCTCGCTGAGCGCTTTGGGGTATGTTGGCGGGTCCTCCCCGCTCTGAAGCTCCGTATAGTGGAGGTGAGGCGACTCAAGCTGAGGCGGCTGCGTCAGCTTGACACAGGTAGCACCACCAGCGTCTCTCGCTGGAGGCGCCTTCTGTGTCAAGCTGGCGGCACCGCCTGTGTCCCGTCACCCACTGCCGCTGCTGCTGCTTTAAAAGACCCAGGAGCTGGCGGCAGTGCTGAGATTAGTGTCTGCCAGCAAGAGACACACGGCGCCAGCACCGGCAGTGTGCACTATGCAGTCTGGAGATAGTGGCGGTGCAGGTGTGCTGCCAGATGGTGCGCCCCCAGTGCATTTGCGCTGTGGGCAAGGCACCATGAGCACATACCTAGTTACGGCCCTATCCAGTACTGTATCTGACCCACACACTATCCAATCAACACTGTATCCAACCTGCAGTGTATCCCGCACTGTATCAAACCAGTAATATGTTCCACACTGTATCCGACCCACACAGTATCCAACGCACACTGTATCAAACCAGTAATATGTTCCACACTGTATCCGACCCACACAGTATCCAACGCACACTGTATCAAACCAGTAATATGTTCCACACTGTATCCGACCCACACAGTATCCAACGCACACTGTATCAAACCAGTAATATGTTCCACACTGTATCCGACCCACACAGTATCCAACCCACACTGTATCAAACCAGTAATATGTCCCACACTGTATCAAACCCACACAGTATCTAACAAGCACTGTATCCAACCCACACTGTATCAAACCCACACAGTATCCAACCCACACTGTACCCTGCACTGTATCCAACCTGTCCTGTATCCCGCACTGTATCCAACCCACACTGTATCCAACCCACACTGTATCCAACCAGCACTGTATCCAACCCACACTGTATCCAAGCAGCACTGTATCCAACCCACACTGTATCCAACCAGCACTGTATCCAACCCACACTGTATCCAACCAGCACTGTATCCAACCCACACTGTATCCAACCAGCACTGTATCCAACCCACACTGTATCCAACCAGCACTGTATCCAACCCACACTGTATCCAACCAACACTGTATCCAACCAGCACTGTATCCAACCCGCACTGTATCCAACCCACACTGTATTCTGCACTGTATCCAACCTGTCCTGTATCCCGCACTGTATCCAAACCACACTGTTTCAATCCCACACTGTATCCAACTCACACTGTATACCGCACTGTATCCAACCCACACTGTTTCAATCCCACACTGTATCCAACTCACACTGTATCCCGCACTGTATATCCAACCCACACTGTATCCATCCCACACTGTATACCGCAGCTTAGCCAGCCAGGCTTTGGCCAATATTTGTGAAAACAATATTGTGAGCTGTGAGATGGACAAAATTGACTGCAAATGACTGGAAATTACTGTTATTAAGGATAATAATATGTTATGTACAAAAACTCCCCCCCCCCCCCCCTCCCCCCCAAGTTAACAGATTTTATCTTTTTTTTTGTACATTTTTGAAAAAATCCAAATCCAAAGCCAGTCACAGAGATTTGGCAAATCCATATCCAAAACCACCCGACGAATTAAACCCAAATCCATCAAAAATGGCCCGGCGCATATCTCTATTAAAAACATACTATATATTCATGGATTAAATAATAATAGCCACATAGCAATCCCATTTACCCTCATATGCATGCTGTAATTGGACCAAATTCTGTTGGTGCTCAAGTCTTAATTATTATAGTCCATTCCTGGATATAACAGGACACAATTTTTGGAAGTAATGTCCAAGTATTATGGTAAATTACCAGACCAAACTGGTGAGTCCAGGGTTCATTAGCAGGTACCAGTCCATGCAGAATTAATGTCCGTTGCGTGGTGTAAAGTTAGTGTTCATTCTAGCACCCTGCACCTTTCAAAACATGTGCAGTTCCTCTTTCCTGCCTGAGGTGTCGCTCTCTGCTCTGGTGCTTCTCAGCACATTCTTGTCTGTATTTCAGTGCTGAGATACAGAGCAGAGTGGTCTGAGAAGTAGAGATGTGCACCGGAAATTTTTCGGGTTTTGTGTTTTGGTTTTGGGTTCGGTTCCGCGGCCGTGTTTTGGGTTCGACCGCGTTTTGGCAAAACCTCACCGAATTTTTTTTGTCGGATTCGGGTGTGTTTTGGATTCGGGTGTTTTTTTCAAAAAACACTAAAAAAACAGCTTAAATCATAGAATTTGGGGGTCATTTTGATCCCAAAGTATTATTAACCTCAAAAACCATAATTTCCACTCATTTTCAGTCTATTCTGAATACCTCACACCTCACAATATTATTTTTAGTCCTAAAATTTGCACCGAGGTCGCTGGATGACTAAGCTAAGCGACCCTAGTGGCCGACACAAACACCTGGCCCATCTAGGAGTGGCACTGCAGTGTCACGCAGGATGGCCCTTCCAAAAAACCCTCC
Source organism: Pseudophryne corroboree (assembly GCF_028390025.1). Taxonomy (NCBI): domain Eukaryota; kingdom Metazoa; phylum Chordata; class Amphibia; order Anura; family Myobatrachidae; genus Pseudophryne; species Pseudophryne corroboree. Next base: position 357,781,670 of record NC_086454.1, on the reverse strand, counting down.
CCAAACAGCACATGACGCAAAGAAAAAAAGAGGCGCAATGAGGTAGCTGTGTGAGTAAGATAAGCGACCCTAGTGGCCGACACAAACACCTGGCCCATCTAGGAGTGGCACTGCAGTGTCACGCAGGATGGCCCTTCCAAAAAACCCTCCCCAAACAGCACATGACGCAAAGAAAAAAAGAGGCGCAATGAGGTAGCTGTGTGAGTAAGATAAGCGACCCTAGTGGCCGACACAAACACCGGGCCCATCTAGGAGTGGCACTGCAGTGTCACGCAGGATGGCCCTTCCAAAAAACACTCCCCAAACAGCACATGACGCAAAGAAAAAAAGAGGCGCAATGAGGTAGCTGTGTGAGTAAGATAAGCGACCCTAGTGGCCGACACAAACACCGGGCCCATCTAGGAGTGGCACTGCAGTGTCACGCAGGATGGCCCTTCCAAAAAACACTCCCCAAACAGCACATGACGCAAAGAAAAATTAAAGAAAAAAGAGGTGCAAGATGGAATTGTCCTTGGGCCCTCCCACCCACCCTTATGTTGTATAAACAGGACATGCACACTTTAACCAACCCATCATTTCAGTGACAGGGTCTGCCACACGACTGTGACTGAAATGACGGGTTGGTTTGGACCCCCACCAAAAAAGAAGCAATTAATCTCTCCTTGCACAAACTGGCTCTACAGAGGCAAGATGTCCACCTCATCATCATCCTCCGATATATCACCGTGTACATCCCCCTCCTCACAGATTATCAATTCGTCCCCACTGGAATCCACCATCTCAGCTCCCTGTGTACTTTGTGGAGGCAATTGCTGCTGGTCAATGTCTCCACGGAGGAATTGATTATAATTCATTTTAATGAACATCATCTTCTCCACATTTTCTGGAAGTAACCTCGTACGCCGATTGCTGACAAGGTGAGCGGCGGCACTAAACACTCTTTCGGAGTACACACTTGTGGGAGGGCAACTTAGGTAGAATAAAGCCAGTTTGTGCAAGGGCCTCCAAATTGCCTCTTTTTCCTGCCAGTATAAGTACGGACTGTGTGACGTGCCTACTTGGATGCGGTCACTCATATAATCCTCCACCATTCTTTCAATGGGGAGAGAATCATATGCAGTGACAGTAGACGACATGTCCGTAATCGTTGACAGGTCCTTCAGTCCGGACCAGATGTCAGCATCAGCAGTCGCTCCAGACTGCCCTGCATCACCGCCAGCGGGTGGGCTCGGAATTCTGGGCCTTTTCCTCGCACCCCCAGTTGCGGGAGAATGTGAAGGAGGAGATGTTGACAGGTCGCGTTCCGCGTGACTTGACAATTTTCTCACCAGCAGGTCTTTGAACCCCAGCAGACTTGTGTCTGCCGGAAAGAGAGATCCAAGTTAGGTTTTAAATCTAGGATCGAGCACGGTGGCCAAAATGTAGTGCTCTGATTTCAACAGATTGAACACCCGTGAATCCTTGTTAAGCGAATTAAGGGCTCCATCCACAAGTCCCACATGCCTCCTTCAATGTCTCCAGCTTCTTCTGCAAAAGCCTGATGAGGGGAATGACCTGACTCAGGCTGGCAGTGTCTGAACTGACTTCACGTGTGGCAAGTTCAAAGGGCAGCAGAACCTTGCACAACGTTGAAATCATTCTCCACTGCGCTTGAGACAGGTGCATTCCACCTCCTATATCGTGCTGAATTGTATAGTCTTGAATGGCCTTTTGCTGCTCCTCCAACCTCTGAAGCATATATAGGGTTGAATTCCACCTCGTTACCACTTCTTGCTTCAGATGATGGCAGGGCAGGTTCAGGCGTTTTTGGTGTTGCTCCAGTCTTCTGTACGTGGTGCCTGTACGCCGAAAGTGTCCCGCAATTCTTCTGGCCACCGACAGCATCTCTTGCACGCCCCTGTCGTTTTTAAAAAAATTCTGCACCACCAAATTCAAGGTATGTGCAAAACATGGGACGTGCTGGAATTTGCCCAGATTTAATGCACACACAATATTGCTGGCGTTGTCCGATGCCACAAATCCACAGGAGAGTCCAATTGGGGTAAGCCATTCCGCGATGATCTTCCTCAGTTGCCGTAAGAGGTTTTCAGCTGTGCGTATTCTGGAAACCGGTGATACAAAGCGTAGCCTGCCTAGGAAAGAGTTGGCGTTTGCGAGATGCTGCTACTGGTGCCGCCGCTGCTGTTCTTGCGGCGGGAGTCCATACATCTACCCAGTGGGCTGTCACAGTCATATAGTCCTGACCCTGCCCTGCTCCACTTGTCCACATGTCCGTGGTTAAGTGGACATTGGGTACAGCTGCATTTTTTAGGACACTGGTGACTCTTTTTCTGAGGTCTGTGTACATTTTCGGTATCGCCTGCCTAGAGAAATGGAACCTAGATGGTATTTGGTACCGGGGACACAGTACCTCCAACAAGTCTCTAGTTGGCTCTGCAGTAATGATGGATACCGGAACCACGTTTCTCACCACCCAGGATGCCAAGGCCTCAGTTATCCGCTTTGAAGCAGGATGACTGCTGTGATATTTCATCTTCCTCGCAAAGGACTGTTGGACAGTCAATTGCTTGGTGGAAGTAGTAAAAGTGGTCTTACGATTTCCCCTCTGGGATGACCATCGACTCCCAGCAGCAACAACAGCAGCGCCAGCAGCAGTAGGCGTTACACGCAAGGATGCATCGGAGGAATCCCAGGCAGGAGAGGAATCGTCAGAATTGCCAGTGACATGGCCTGCAGGACTATTGGCATTCCTGGGGAAGGAGGAAATTGACACTGAGGGAGTTGGTGGGGTGGTTTGCGTGAGCTTGGTTACAAGAGGAAGGGATTTACTGGTCAGTGGACTGCTTCCGCTGTCGCCCAAAGTTTTTAAAAATTGTCACTGACTTATTATGAATGCGCTGCAGGTGACGTATAAGGGAGGATGTTCCGAGGTGGTTAACGTCCTTACCCCTACTTATTACAGCTTGACAAAGGCAACACACGGCTTGACAAATGTTGTCCGCATTTCTGTTGAAATACTTCCACACCGAAGAGCTGATTTTTTTTGTATTTTCACCAGGCATGTCAACGGCCATATTCCTCCCACGGACAACAGGTGTCTCCCCGGGTGCCTGACTTAAACAAACCACCTCACCATCAGAATCCTCCTTGTCAATTTCCTCCCCAGCGCCAGCAACACCCATATCCTCCTCATCCTGGTGTACTTCAACACTGACATCTTCAATCTGACTATCGGGAACTGGACTGCGGGTGCTCCTTCCAGCACTTGCAGGGGGCGTGCAAATGGTGGAAGGCGCATGCTCTTCACGTCCAGTGTTGGGAAGGTCAGGCATCGCAACCGACACAATTGGACTCTCCTTGTGGATTTGGGATTTCGAAGAACGCACAGTTCTTTGCGGTGCTTTTGCCAGCTTGAGTCTTTTCATTTTTCTAGCGAGAGGCTGAGTGCTTCCATCCTCATGTGAAGCTGAACCACTAGCCATGAACATAGGCCAGGGCCTCAGCCGTTCCTTGCCACTCCGTGTGGTAAATGGCATATTGGCAAGTTTACGCTTCTCCTCCGACAATTTTATTTTAGATTTTGGAGTCCTTTTTTTACTGATATTTGGTGTTTTGGATTTTACATGCTCTGTACTATGACATTGGGCATCGGCCTTGGCAGACGACGTTGCTGGCATTTCATCGTCTCGGCCATGACTAGTGGCAGCAGCTTCAGCACGAGGTGGAAGTGGATCTTGATCTTTCCCTAATTTTGGAACCTCAACATTTTTGTTCTCCATATTTTAATAGGCACAACTAAAAGGCACCTCAGGTAAACAATGGAGATGGATGGATACTAGTATACTTATGGATGGACGAGCGACTGCCGACACAGAGGTAGCTACAGCCGTGGACTAGTACTGTGTCTGCTGCTAATATAGACTGGATGATAATGAGATGAAATCAATATATATTATATCACACTAGTACTGCAGCCGGACAGGTAGATATATTTATTATGTAATGACTGATGACGGACCTGCTGGACACTGTCAGCTCAGCAGCACCGCAGACTGCTACAGTAAGCTACTATAGTAGTATGTATAAAGAAGAAAGAAAAAAAAAAACACGGGTAGGTGGTATACAATTATGGATGGACTGCCGACACAGAGGTAGCTACAGCCGTGGACTACCGTACTGTGTCTGCTGATAATATAGACTGGATGATAATGAGATGAAATCAATATATATGTATATATAATATCACTAGTACTGCAGCCGGACAGGTATATATATTTATTATGTAATGACTGATGACGGACCTGCTGGACACTGTCAGCTCAGCTGCACCGCAGACTGCTACAGTAAGCTACTATAGTAGTATGTATAAAGAAGAAAGAAAAGAAAAAAACCACGGGTAGGTGGTATACAATTATGGATGGACTGCCGAGTGCCGACACAGAGGTAGCTACAGCCGTGGACTACCGTACTGTGTCTGCTGATAATATAGACTGGATGATAATGAGATGAAATCAATATATATGTATATATAATATCACTAGTACTGCAGCCGGACAGGTATATATATTTATTATGTAATGACTGATGACGGACCTGCTGGCCACTGTCAGCTCAGCAGCACCGCAGACTGCTACAGTAAGCTACTATAGTAGTATGTATAAAGAAGAAAGAAAAAAAAAAACCACGGGTAGGTGGTATACAATTATGGATGGACTGCCGAGTGCCGACACAGAGGTAGCTACAGCCGTGGACTACCGTACTGTGTCTGCTGATAATATAGACTGGATGATAATGAGATGAAATCAATATATATGTATATATAATATCACTAGTACTGCAGCCGGACAGGTATATATATTTATTATGTAATGACTGATGACAGACCTGCTGGACACTGTCAGCTCAGCAGCACCGCAGACTGCTACAGTAAGCTACTATAGTAGTATGTATAAAGAAGAAAGAAAAAAAAAAAACCACGGGTAGGTGGTATACAATTATGGATGGACTGCCGAGTGCCGACACAGAGGTAGCTACAGCCGTGGACTAACGTACTGTGTCTGCTGATAATATAGACTGGATGATAATGAGATGAAATCAATATATATATATATATATATATATAATTATATAATATCACTAATACTGCAGCCGGACAGGTATATATATTTATTATGTAATGACTGATGACGGACCTGCTGGACACTGTCAGCTCAGCAGCACCGCAGACTGCTACAGTAAGCTACTATAGTAGTATGTATAAAGAAGAAAGAAAAAAAAAAACACGGGTAGGTGCTAGGTGGTATACAATATTATATATATATTATATACAATTATATATATATATATATATATATATATATATATATTAAACTCATAAACTGGTGGTGATTATTAAACTGGTGGTCAGGTCACTGGTCACACTATCAGCAACTTGCAAGTAGTACTCCTGAGTCCTAAGCAGACAATCACAATATATATTATACTGGTGGTCAGTGTGGTCACAAACAATGGCAGTGTGGCACTCTGGCAGCAAAAGTGTGCACTGTACGTTATATGTACTCCTGAGTCCTGAGTCCTGCTCTCAGACTCTAACTGCTCCCCACTGTCAGTGTCTCCCCCACAAGTCAGATAATACAGTCACACTATCTCTATCACTTCAGCAAGTACTAGTAGTAGTAGTACTCCTCCTAATGCTCCCCAAAATTACTACTGTGTCTCTCTCTGTCTCACTCTCTTCTCGAATCTCTATAAACGGAGAGGACGCCAGCCACGTCTTCTCCCTATGAATCTCAATGCACGTGTGAAAATGGCGGCGACGCGCGGCTCCTTATATAGAATCCGAGTCTCGCGATAGAATCCGAGCCTCGCGAGAATCCGACAGCGTGATGATGACGTTCGGGCGCGCTCGGGTTAACCGAGCAAGGCGGGAAGATCCGAGTCGCTCGGACCCGTGTAAAAAAAACTGAAGTTCGGGCGGGTTCGGATTCCGAGGAACCGAACCCGCTCATCTCTACTGAGAAGCACCACAGCAGAGAGTGACACCCCTGGCAGGAAAGAGGAACTGAACATGTTTTGAAAGGTGCAGGGTGCTAGAATGAACACTATAAAGTGCTAGTGCTCCCAAAAGTGATTACAAATGGTTATTGTGGATGTATACAGTATTCCACAATAGGTTAAAAATGAATATGCAAATGATCGCAGCTGTGTATGTAAATTTTGCCTTTGGGTATTTGCCTCACCCTTCTGCGTAACTGACCTGTCCGCATTGCATCAATAAACCTGGCGTCAGAGCATTGTCAAATAATCTTACTCCTTGTCGTGATTCTGCAGCTCCCATCGAAACAACACTGATTGGAACAGTCCCACATGGAGCACTTAATGCTAAAATTCCCCGTGCGGAAAGATGCTACATTGCTGCGCCAATGTGTAACAGGGCGAACGTTCCCTTGGAGTTTTGGAAATTTCACTCATCTCCAGTCAGAGGTGTAAAACGAGCAAAAAGAAATTGCATAAAGATTTATCTGTCATGTCAGCAGCAGCTACAATAAGTATCTGATATCTGATGAACAATTGTATGTGATAACATTCGGAGAGACTGGAATTTTGATGTCGTAGAAGGCTCCCGGGACCACTGCCTTGTACACTTATCTCTCTGCAGTGATTACATTCTCAGCAGGGTGCAGAGAAGAATTTGATTTCTGTCAGTCGTACATTATTAATTAACATATCCAGATAATCTACAAGTTCAACCAGCATCTTCTTTCCTGTCAATAAATAACATCGGCGAAACCCTGACACTCACATTGCGCTATACAACTGTCGCTTGCAGTAATGTATTTATTTCTTATATACGCTCGCTGAAAAATGATCTATTGATTGCATATTCAATAATAAATATCAATGCAAGAAAAAAAAAACAACATGTACAAGACAAATAAAAAAAGAGAATGAATAATTACAATTGACGATTGCTAAGCTATATTATTGCAAGGCAGTGCTGCAATGACCTTGCCTGGAATCCCGCTGAGAGATCATGCAGTCCTAGCCGGTAATGTGATATGACGATTTGTGTCGTGCCTGAGCTGACTCACAGATGTACTATGGATCAGCTGAACAGCGTCACAGAAAAAAACAAAATCTAAAGGCATTGGAATATTTAAGGTCATTTGCAAATGCAGAAAATTGCGCCAATGCAGCTCTTTTGCATTTCCTAGTGCACTCGTTCACCGGCCCCAGCAGAAAAATGTTGCTGGACATCGTGAGTAACTGATGTCTCGGAGACGTTCAGGCAGTTGATCAGATGCTGCGTCTTTGCACGCAGCAGCGGCTAGGGAAGTTGACATTGGGTGTCTTACTACACAAGCCTCCTGCGGGTTTTCCCCGCTACGGTGGTGCCATTTGTGTCCACCTCTGAATTGGGCCCTTTGGACCCAGTGGCTGGCAGCGGTCCTAAAACACTACAGGTAACAGCATTCTGGAACATTATTCTGCACTTTGGTTTAGAGATGAGCGGGTTCGGTTCTCAGAGAACCGAACCCTACCGAACTTCACTACACGAACCCGGATCTGAGTCCGGTTTTCCCGCCTGACTCGGAAACTAGAACGAGGCAAAACGTCATCATCCCGCTGTCGAATTCTCGCAGGGTTTGGATTCCATATAAAGAGCCGCGCGTTGCGGCCATTTTAACTCAAGTCTTGCAGAGTGTAGTGAGAGGACGTGTCTCTATCCTCAGTGTCTGTACGGGGGGGAAAGTGGGGTGGCGATTATAGTGCTGTCTTATGCTGCTCAGTCCAGTGTAGTGTCTTATGCTGCATCAGTCAGTCCACTGACCAGTCACATTGGTAGTGTCCTCTGCTGCCATATATCCAGTGTTGTATATTATTTACACCAAATCAAGGGGTTATTAACATTTAGTCCAAATATAATTTTTACCGGGTTTGCCCTGTGTGGTGTAGGGGTACGGTCGCTTGTGCTGCATATTATTACAATAGCTCCAAATAAAAGGGTAATTATTATCCAAACTAATTTTACAGGCTTTGCCGTGTGTGTGTGTGTGTGTGTGTGTGTGTGTGTGGTTTAGGGGTACGCTGTCCTGTGCCACCAATATTGTGCGTGTATTACATCTGGGCAAATTCCAGCATGTCCCATGTTTGTGCCGCACACTTGTGTCGCTTAGCTTAGTCACACAGCTACCTCATTGCACCTCTTTTTCTTCTTTGCATGATGTGCTGTTTGGGGCCTAGTTTTTTTTTTTAGTGTCATCCTGTCTGCAACTGCAGTGCCACTCCTAGAAGTCACCTTGCGATCCCGATTCGATGCCGATGCGCGGTCCCGCGCGGTCGGAATCGCAAGCATAGATAGACTGTGCAGGCAAGTAAATTTTGACTATCTCTATAGAAGAGATAGTCAAAATTGACTCTTAGCCAAAATCGCACATAGTCAGTATCGCAAGCACACTTATTATGAGCTTGCGATGCTGACCTAGCCCCTGTCGCATAGTGAGAATCAGGCATAGCCCGAATCTCACCATGTGTATGGGCCTTTAGTCATACAGCTACCTCATTGCACCTCTTTTTCTTCTTTGCATGATGTGCTGTTTGGAGCCTAGTTTTTTTTTTAGTGCCATCCTGTCTGCAACTGCAGTGCCACTCCTAAAAGTCACCTTGCGATCCCGATTCGATGCCGATGCGCGGTCCCGCGCGGTCGGAATCGCAAGCATAGATAGACTGTGCAGGCAAGTAAATTTTGACTATCTCTATAGAAGAGATAGTCAAAATTGACTCTTAGCCAAAATCGCACATAGTCAGTATCGCAAGCACACTTATTATGTGCTTGCGATGCTGACCTAGCCCCTGTCGCATAGTGAGAATCAGGCATAGCCCGAATCTCACCATGTGTATGGGCCTTTAGTCATACAGCTACCTCATTGCACCTCTTTTTCTTCTTTGCATGATGTGCTGTTTGGGGCCTAGTTTTTTTTCTAGTGCCATCCTGTCTGCAACTGCAGTGCCACTCCTAGAAGTCACCTTGCGATCCCGATTCGATGCCGATGCGCGGTCCCGCGCGGTCGGAATCGCAAGCATAGATAGACTGTGCAGGCAAGTAAATTTTGACTATCTCTATAGAAGAGATAGTCAAAATTGACTCTTAGCCAAAATCGCACATAGTCAGTATCGCAAGCACACTTATTATGTGCTTGCGATGCTGACCTAGCCCCTGTCGCATAGTGAGAATCAGGCATAGCCCGAATCTCACCATGTGTATGGGCCTTTAGTCATACAGCTATTTCATTGCACCTCTTTTTCTTCTTTGCATGATGTGCTGTTTGGGGCCTAGTTTTTTTTTTAGTGCCATCCTGTCTGCAACTGCAGTGCCACTCCTAGAAGTCACCTTGCGATCCCGATTCGATGCCGATGCGCGGTCCCGCGCGGTCGGAATCGCAAGCATAGATAGACTGTGCAGGCAAGTAAATTTTGACTATCTCTATAGAAGAGATAGTCAAAATTGACTCTTAGCCAAAATCGCACATAGTCAGTATCGCAAGCACACTTATTATGTGCTTGCGATGCTGACCTAGCCCCTGTCGCATAGTGAGAATCAGGCATAGCCCGAATCTCACCATGTGTATGGGCCTTTAGTCATACAGCTACCTCATTGCACCTCTTTTTCTTCTTTGCATGATGTGCTGTTTGGGGCCTAGTTTTTTTTCTAGTGCCATCCTGTCTGCAACTGCAGTGCCACTCCTAGAAGTCACCTTGCGATCCCGATTCGATGCCGATGCGCGGTCCCGCGCGGTCGGAATCGCAAGCATAGATAGACTGTGCAGGCAAGTAAATTTTGACTATCTCTATAGAAGAGATAGTCAAAATTGACTCTTAGCCAAAATCGCACATAGTCAGTATCGCAAGCACACTTATTATGTGCTTGCGATGCTGACCTAGCCCCTGTCGCATAGTGAGAATCAGGCATAGCCCGAATCTCACCATGTGTATGGGCCTTTAGTCATACAGCTACCTCATTGCACCTCTTTTTCTTCTTTGCATGATGTGCTGTTTGGGGCCTAGTTTTTTTTTTAGTGCCATCCTGTCTGCAACTGCAGTGCCACTCCTAGAAGTCACCTTGCGATCCCGATTCGATGCCGATGCGCGGTCCCGCGCGGTCGGAATCGCAAGCATAGATAGACTGTGCACGCAAGTAAATTTTGACTATCTCTATAGAAGAGATAGTCATAATTGACTCTTAGCCAAAATCGCACATAGTCAGTATCGCAAGCACACTTATTATGTGCTTGCGATGCTGACCTAGCCCCTGTCGCATAGTGAGAATCAGGCATAGCCCGAATCTCACCATGTGTATGGGCCTTTAGTCATACAGCTACCTCATTGCACCTCTTTTTCTTCTTTGCATGATGTGCTGTTTGGGGCCTAGTTTTTTTTTTAGTGCCATCCTGTCTGCAACTGCAGTGCCACTCCTAGAAGTCACCTTGCGATCCCGATTCGATGCCGATGCGCGGTCCCGCGCGGTCCCGCGCGGTCGGAATCGCAAGCATAGATAGACTGTGCAGGCAAGTAAATTTTGACTATCTCTATAGAAGAGATAGTCAAAATTGACTCTTAGCCAAAATCGCACATAGTCAGTATCGCAAGCACACTTATTATGTGCTTGCGATGCTGACCTAGCCCCTGTCGCATAGTGAGAATCAGGCATAGCCCGAATCTCACCATGTGTATGGGCCTTTAGTCATACAGCTACCTCATTGCACCTCTTTTTCTTCTTTGCATGATGTGCTGTTTGGGGCCTAGTTTTTTTTAGTGCCATCCTGTCTGCAACTGCAGTGCCACTCCTAGATGGGCCAGGTGTTTGTGCTGCACACTTGTGTCGCTTAGCTTAGTCATACAGCTACCTCATTGCAATTTTTTCTTCTTTGCATGATGTGCTGTTTGGCGCCTGGTTTTTTTAAGTGCCATCCTGTCTGCAACTGCAGTGCCACTCCTAGATGGACCAGGAGTTTGTGCCGCACAGTTGTGTCGCTTAGCTTAGTCATACAGCTACCTCATTCCACCTCTTTTACTTCTTTGCATGATGTGCTGTTTGGGGCCTAGTTTTTTTTAAGTGCCATCCTATCTGCAACTGCAGTGCCACTCCTAGATGGGCCAGGTGTTTGTGCCGCACAGTTGTGTCGCTTAGCTTAGTCATACAGCTACCTCATTCCACCTCTTTTACTTCTTTGCATGATGTGCTGTTTGGGGCCTAGTTTTTTTTTTAGTGCCATCCTGTCTGCAACTGCAGTGCCACTCCTAGATGGGCCAGGTGTTTGTGCCGCACAGTTGTGTCGCTTACCTTAGTCATACAGCTACCTCATTGCAATTTTTTTCTTCTTTGCATGATGTGCTGTTTGGGGACTAGTTTTTTTTAGTGCCATCCTGTCTGCAACTGCAGTGCCACTTCTAGATGGACCAGGTGTTTGTGCCGCACAGTTGTGTCGCTTACCTTAGTCATACAGCTACCTCATTGAATCTCTTTTTCTTCTTTGCATGATGTGCTATGTGGGGCCTAGTTTTTTTAAGTGCTATCCTCTCTGCAACTTAGTCATACAGCTACCTCATTGCACCTCTTTTTCTTCTTTGCATGATGTGCTGTTTGGGGCCTAGTTTTTTAAAGTGCCATCCTGTCTGTAACTGCAGTGCCACTTCTAGATGGGCCAGGTGTTTGTGCCGCACACTTGTGTCGCAGCTTAGTCATACAGCCACCTCAGTGCAACCTTTTGGCCTAAAAACAATATTGTGAGGTGTGAGGTGTTCAGAATAGACTGGAAATGAATGGAAATGATTGTTATTGAGGTTAATAATACCGTAGGATAAAAATTACTCCCAAATTCTGTGATTTTAGCTGTTCTCATGTTTTTTTCAAAAATCATCCAGATCCAAAACCAAAACACTGAGACAGAGGTGGTCGCTGAGCGAGAGGGGGCTGAACGGCGGCATTAAGCCGCCGTTTAGTAGGCGTGCGTCGGCCAATGCAGGCGTGGCCAAACCGTTGGGGGGGCGTGGCGCGGCGGCTGCGTGATGTATCACGCAGCCGCTATGGCCAGCGGCAGTGAGACACAACTCCCGGACAGCAGCAGGAGCTGCACTGGCCGGGAGTTACTCCACAGATACAAAGGCATCGCCTCTGTGCGATGCTTCTGTATTTGTGCGGGGGGGTGGGGGGGGAGGCACTGACATGCAGGGCGGACTAGCCCTGTGCTAGGCGTCCCCCCACATGTCTGAGTTTACGATCGTAGCTCTGCTAAATTTAGCACAGCTACGATCAACTCAGAATGACCCCCCATGTGCGTATCTCCAGAAAAATTCCTGAAAGGTACGAGAATGGGTGCAGGGGATCTGTGTGGTCTGCACACCCTGCACCACTTACAGATACACCATTGGGTTGTGGCTACTGCAGATCTCACCCTTGTTGGTGGATTTGCTGGACACTGGGACACATGAGGTCTTCGTGTTCCCCAGCAACACCTCCAGAAGTTGCATAAGGTGGATCTTAACATTTTAGTCATTGGTTTAGTGAGACAAGGGCAGATGTTTCTGTTTGTGCTAGGAATCCTACCAATCAAAGTAGAGATGAGCGGGTTCGGTTTTACTCGGATTCACCCAGTTCTCAAAACAGCATCTTATTGGCTCACGGATGTCACGTGTTTTGGATAGCCAATAAGAAAAATCTGGATAAAACCGAACTGGTGTTTATTCTGGCGTTAAATCCAAACCCGTCATCTCTAAATCAAAGCAGTGACATCGCCACTCCAGATGCTGGCCAGGACCCACTGGTAGTTGGTGGGGCTACCCTATTTGATTTTTGGAGTGTGCTGCAGCCCCACCTCTGGAGTTTCCACTAGTTCAAAGTGTGTGTGTGTGTGTGTGTGTGTGTGTGTGTGTGTGTGTGTGTGTGTGTGTGTGTGTGTGTGTGTGTGTGTGTGTGTGTGTGTGTGGTCTCTACCATGCTGAACATGCAGGTGCACACTCTTAATAGGTCTCAAGGCCAATCACAAGCTCATGTTGCCTTGCCGGATAAGCAGCTTCAAACTCAAACTTAGGGGTCTATTTACTAAGCCTTGGACGGAGATAAAGTACCAGCCAATCAGCTCCTAACTGTCACTTTTCAAACCCAGCCTGAGACATGGCAGTTAGGAGCCGATTGGCTGGTACTTTGTCTCCAGCGACTTTATCTCCATCCAAGGCTTAGTAAATAAATAGACCCCTAAGCCTGTGTAGCAAGATACAATTGTGGGTCCAGGATACGGGGCAGATGTACTAAGCCTTGAAGACAATGGAGAGAGATAAACTACCAACCAATCAGCTCCTGTCATTTGTCAAATACAGGGGTCTAGTCATGAAGCAGTGAAAAGCGTGAAGAAGTGAGCCAGTGGAGAAGTTTCCCATGGCAACCAATCAGCTGCTCTGTATAATTTTATAGAATGCAAATTATGAATGTTACGTCAATGCTGATTGGTTGCCATGCAGGGCTGGTGCAAGGTTTCTTGGCATCCTAGGCAAAACTTCTGTCTACTGCCCCTTCCCCCTATCTGCCCTCCAGGTGAAAGACATGCTGCTGCTCTCCCCCACCCCCAGTCTGTTGTATGGCTGCTCTCTTCTCCCGATCTCCCCAGTATGTGTGGGTGACTGCTGCTCTCCCCTCCCCCACCCCCACACACTCTGTTAAATGTCTGCTGTTCTATCTCCCCCACCATCTGTGTGTGCTGCTGCTCATCCCCCACAGACAGTGTGAGTGCCTGCTGCTTATCTCCCCCCCCCCTCCCTCCCCAGACTGCTGCTCTCCCCCTCTTTCCTTATCAAATGCAGAGAGTGCACTGTGAAACCACCTTACCTGCAGGCTGCGATGCAGAGTTGGGACTGAGTAATCTGCGAAAGAGTCTGGAATGAGGAGCAGCGCCCCATGTCACCCCCAGCCAGGCCTCCTGGAGCTGTCAAAGTTACTGCCTGTGCCAGGTGGAGGCGGAGCTGGAGGCTGCAATATGGGAGCTTGCCAGTCGCGACTACTGTAAGATATGAGTGCCGGTGGGGGGGGGGGATTGCAACAACTGTGAGGTAGGACCAAGCTACCTTTTTCAGGCAGCTGTAGCCGGCCGCCCCCTCAGGATACGGCGCCCCTAGGCAGCTGCCTAAAGCTGCCTAATGGAAGCTCCGGCCCTGTTGCCATGGGCAACTTCTCCACTTGCTCACTTTTCCACACTTTTCACTGCTTTATGAATAGACCCCACAGTCTGTTACATGGCAGTTAGGAGCTGATTGGCTGGTACTTCATCTCTCTCCACTTTATCGTTCTCCAAGGCTTAGTACATATCCCTCTATATAAACACAAGACAATTAGAGCAGCTCCCAGCACTGGCGGCCTCTTTCTGTCCCAAACATTCCTGCAGCAAGGACAGGAGTGCGTGCTGTATGAACTGCAAGATCTGATTGGTCTTGGCTCCTGTCCAATCAAGTGCCACATACACTGCACACCCACAGCCCCTGGAAACAGGGGCATCACTGGGGTCAGTGACAGCCAATAAGCTGTAAAGTCCACCTCCTTTCCGAAAGGGGACATGACCTCGAGACCTGACCCCATTTTCATCACTCCAGGGTCGTGCCGAGCATTCTCGGAGATGCTGGACTGCCCATAGAAACTCGTCTAGCTGCACTGCCAGCTTCTACACAGGAGACAAGTGCTAGAGATGTGTGCAGACCACCATGTTTTGATTTTGGTTTAGGGTCTAATTTGTCAACATGTTTTGGTGTTTTGGTGTTTTGGTTTTTGGTTAGATTAAAAATCTATAAAAAAAAATTGATAATCATTGATTTAAAAAAAAACAGCTAAAATCATATGACTTTTGCAATCCAAAACCCAAAATTCGGATTTCAAATCAGTATTCTGAACTGCGGAAATCTCTGAACAGGGATTCGGTTTGGATCAGATCTTCTCAGATGATCCATATCAGAAGTTGTTTTGGATAGGATCCACAAAATTCGGTTGGATTTGGATTTGTGGAGAACCAAACGGCATATCTCTACCACGTGCTGCACGTAATGTCACAGTGCAGCACCCGGTTCCTGAAACTGAAGAGGAGTCTGCTTTTTGGTAACACACCTTGGAGGGTGACACCCAGGTGTTTCCGGCACCCCCTGCACCCCCCTAGTGACACCACTCAGTGCTGTCTTTTTGTATGGGCTCAATAGGCAGTTGCCCAAGGGTCCCAGGAGTATAAAGGCCCTAGACTGATAGCTGAGGGTACCCTTTTTCCAGGGGTACCAGTTTTTGGAAATTGGCCGTAGGGAACCCAAGAAATCCCATCCAGTAGTGGTCCCCGTCCGAGCCTGGAAATTGCTCTTCCCAGCCAGATATCTTGGGTTTTGTTGGACTTAGAGTTTTTCTGAGGGTACACTCCAAAGCTGGTACTCTACCCTTTTGGTGGACACTGGCAGCTTGTCTCTACTTTGTCCAGAACCAGAGATATCAGCCTTCCAGCAGCTGCTCCAGCTCCACACACCTGGTATGCAGTTTTATATTTTCCTCGATGGATTGCTCTTCCTCCTGAACTCTGATCCCCAAGTCCCCAGTACCCCCTGAAAGGTGGGACTCTCTAGTTATTTTTTATCCCATGCAAAGAAATCTATTTCCAGGAACTGGAGATATCTGCAGTCAAGCAAGCTGCCCTCCAGTTCCCACCAGAACAAGATGAATATTAAGACCACTCCATTATCCAAACCTCCCCTGCATATTAAACACCCCCTACCACCCTGAAAGTTATGTTCCGGAGCCCCTTCATTCAGCCCAATGCCCCCTTCTACAGTTTAGCGTTCTACCTCCCACCCCATTTTCCACCATCTGTGCAGTAAAGGAGTAATTAGCAGAAATTACTGCTCCAGGTCCTACATGCTGAGCGGAAGATAGAATGCCCCCTACCACCCGCAGGACATCAAAGCAGCCGCTGATAGCACCTTTACCCCTACCGCAGGAGGATGGGTAGGGGCCCCAGTGCATTGCTTTGCCCAGGGGCCTACACTGCTGTTAAGACGGCCCTGAACCCACTGACCGGTAGTATTAATTAAGCAATTGAACTTTCCATGTAGTTAGTCTATCTTTATTAGTACAGTCTTGTAGCTCGGTACAAGTAGTGTCTGGTGTTTTAGGGGGAATGCCCCAACCCAGTTGTGCACCCAGAGGAAATATTTGTAATCCGATCTCATATAAGTTCATATAGACAAATAAACAAAATTTTACGTGAACCACTTTTATTTGAATTCATTCGGCAAAAAGGTTGCGTTATTTTTAATTTAATTACGGTTAGTTTATTTTTTAATCTAATACATTCTTGGAATGTAATGAGTGAATATAAATACATAACACTGACCCTTATTAATATGTTTAAATTTTAGTCTGAATGTATTTTAATCGATGAGGCATGCAGGAAGTAGCGCTTGTTTCATTAGCCGTATTAATTTTCCCAAGAACATCTACTTATTAGAGATAATAAGTCTGCCGATTAGCATATATTCTGGCTAATATGTTGGGAAGAAAATACAGAAATTAATGAGTCCCGGACCAAAGTCTATTAAGAAAAAGAAAAGAAGAGAAAAACTCTTCGTCCAATTATGCAAAAATATCTCAGATCACATTGAATTTAGCTAACTCAAAACAAGATTAAATTGAGTGGCAAAATGATTTGTACAGCGCTTGTGTTCCCATGCAATGCGCCATGCAGCCGTAGGAACAGGGTCTATAAGGCCAGACGGTTAAGGTCTGACTTTTTACAGGAGTCTAAATTGGCTGCTGACGACAACTGCCCAACATTTCCCCTGTTCCTTCTCAGCAGAGGAATGGGAAAATGTGTCCTACTCAGGAAGATATTGTGGCCACACACTGAGATATCTCACAATCTATGGCCATGGTATCTGCTGGTTTTAGCTTGGCAGATAAAATGTCTGTCGGTCTGATATTTATCTGACAACATATTTTCAGCATATTTGTATCACTGTGATACAGACAGACAGACAGACAGACAGACTGACACACAGACAGACAGACAGACAGACAGACAGACAGACAGATAGATAGATAGATAGATAGATTTATATATCCTATATAATAAAAGGCTAATGCTGCTCCTTACCTCTATGGGGGAATTTGACACTGACATTACTGTTGTTCCGTCATTTTGATAGACTGGTAACTAGTAACTACTGTATATATTAAGTAGTGATGAGCGGGTTCGGTTTCTCGGAATCCGAACCCGCCGAACTTCAGCTTTTTTTACACGGGGCCGAGCAGGCTCGGATCCTCCCACCTTGCTCGGTTAACCCGAGCGCGCCCGAACGTCATCATCCCGCTGTCGGATTCTCGCGAGGCTCGGATTCTATCGCGAGACTCGGATTCTATATAAGGAGCCGCGCGTCGCCGCCATTTTCACACGTGCATTGAGATTGATAGGGAGAGGACGTGGCTGGCGTCCTCTCCGTTTATAGAGAAGAGAGTAGAGAGTTAGAGACACTAATTACTATATTTGGGGAGCATATTAGGACTGGAGTACTACTACTTGCTGATAGTGTGACCAGTGACCATTGACCACCAGTTTAATTAATCCGTTCTCTGCCTGAAAAAAAACGATACACAGTGTGACACAGTCACATACCATATCTGTGCTCAGCCTCAGTGTGCTGCATCATCATATGTAATACTGTATATCTGACTGTGCTGAGTGCTCACTGCTCACACAGCTTAATTGTGGGGGAGACTGGGGAGCAGTTAGAGCAGGAGTACATAAACAATATATTTTAAGTACAGTGCACACTTTTGCTGCCAGAGTGCCACACTGCCAGTGTGACTGACCAGTGACCACACTGACCACCAGTATATTGTGATTGTCTGCTTAGGACGGAGTACTACTTGCTGATAGTGTGACCAGTGACCAGTGACCACCACCAGTTTAATTAATCCGTTCTCTGCCTGAAAAAAAACGATACACAGTGTGACACAGTCACATACCATATCTGTGCTCAGCCCAGTGTGCTGCATCATATGTAATACTGTATATCATTATCTGACTGTGCTGAGTGCTCACTGCTCACACAGCTTAATTGTGGGGGAGACTGGGGAGCAGTTATAGCAGGAGTACATATTTTAAGGACAGTGCACACTTTTGCTGCCAGAGTGCCACTGCCAGTGTGACTGACCAGTGACCACTGACCACCAGTTTATTGTGATTGTCTGCTGACCACCAGTATATTGTGATTGTCTGCCTGAAAAAGTTAAACACTCGTCGTGTGGTGTTTTTATAAACGCATTCTGCAGACAGTGTCCAGCAGGTCCGTCATTACATAATATATACCTGTCCGGCTGCAGTACTAGTGTGATATATATATATATTTTAATTTTATCTCATTATCATCCAGTCTATATTAGCAGCAGACACAGTACGGTAGTCCACGGCTGTAGCTACCTCTGTGTCGGCAGTCGCTCGTCCATCCATAATTGTATACCACCTACCCGTGGTTTTTTTTTTTTCTATCTTCTTGATACTAGTAGCTTACTTTAGGAGTCTGCAGTGCTGACAGACAGTGTCCAGCAGGTCCGTCATTACATAATATATACCTGTCCGGCTGCAGTACTAGTGTGATATATATATATATATTTTAATTTTATCTCATTATCATCCAGTCTATATTAGCAGCAGACACAGTACGGTAGTCCACGGCTGTAGCTACCTCTGTGTCGGCAGTCGCTCGTCCATCCATAATTGTATACCACCTACCCGTGGTTTTTTTTTTTTCTATTTTCTTGATACTAGTAGCTTACTTTAGGAGTCTGCAGTGCTGACAGACAGTGTCCAGCAGGTCCGTCATTACATAATATATACCTGTCCGGCTGCAGTACTAGTGTGATATATATATATATATTATTTTATCTCATTATCATCCAGTCTATATTAGCAGCAGACACAGTACGGTAGTCCACGGCTGTAGCTACCTCTGTGTCGGCAGTCACTCGTCATCCATAAGTATACTAGTATCCATCCATCTCCATTGTTTACCTGAGGTGCCTTTTAGTTGTGCCTATTAAAATATGGAGAACAAAAATGTTGAGGTTCCAAAAATAGGGAAAGATCAAGATCCACTTCCACCTCGTGCTAATGCTGCTGCCACTAGTCATGGCCGAGACGATGAAATTCCATCAACGTCGTCTGCCAAGGCCGATGCCCAATTTCATAGTACAGAGCATGTAAAATCCAAAACACCAAATATCAGTAAAAAAAGGACTCAAAAATCTAAAATAAAATTGTCGTCGGAGAAGCGTAAACTTGCCAATTTGCCATTTACCACACGAAGTGGCAAGGAACGGCTGAGGCCCTGGCCTATGTTCATGGCTAGTGGTTCAGCTTCACATGAGGATGGAAGCACTCAGCCTCTCGCTAGAAAAATGAAAAGACTCAAGCTGGCAAAAGCACAGCAAAGAACTGTGCGTTCTTCGAAATCCCAAATCCACAAGGAGAGTCCAATTGTGTCGGTTGCGATGCCTGACCTTCCCAACACTGGACGTGAAGAGCATGCACCTTCCACCATTTGCACGCCCCCTGCAAGTGCTGGAAGGAGCACCCGCAGTCCAGTTCCTGATAGTCAGATTGAAGATGTCAGTGTTGAAGTACACCAGGATGAGGAGGATATGGGTGTTGCTGGCGCTGGGGAGGAAATTGACAAGGAGGATTCTGATGGTGAGGTGGTTTGTTTAAGTCAGGCACCCGGGGAGACACCTGTTGTCCATGGGAGGAATATGGCCATTGACATGCCTGGTGAAAATACCCAAAAAATCAGCTCTTCGGTGTGGAAGTATTTCAACAGAAATGCGGACAACATTTGTCAAGCCGTGTGTTGCCTTTGTCAAGCTGTAATAAGTAGGGGTAAGGACGTTAACCACCTCGGAACATCCTCCCTTATACGTCACCTGCAGCGCATTCATAATAAGTCAGTGACAAGTTCAAAAACTTTGGGCGACAGCGGAAGCAGTCCACTGACCAGTAAATCCCTTCCTCTTGTAACCAAGCTCACGCAAACCACCCCACCAACTCCCTCAGTGTCAATTTCCTCCTTCCCCAGGAATGCCAATAGTCCTGCAGGCCATGTCACTGGCAATTCTGACGAGTCCTCTCCAGCCTGGGATTCCTCCGATGCATCCTTGCGTGTAACGCCTACTGCTGCTGGCGCTGCTGTTGTTGCTGCTGGGAGTCGATGGTCATCCCAGAGGGGAAGTCGTAAGACCACTTTTACTACTTCCACCAAGCAATTGACTGTCCAACAGTCCTTTGCGAGGAAGATGAAATATCACAGCAGTCATCCTGCTGCAAAGCGGATAACTGAGGCCTTGGCATCCTGGGTGGTGAGAAACGTGGTTCCGGTATCCATCATTACTGCAGAGGCAACTAGAGACTTGTTGGAGGTACTGTGTCCCCGGTACCAAATACCATCTAGGTTCCATTTCTCTAGGCAGGCGATACCGAAAATGTACACAGACCTCAGAAAAAGAGTCACCAGTGTCCTAAAAAATGCAGCTGTACCCAATGTCCACTTAACCACGGACATGTGGACAAGTGGAGCAGGGCAGGGTCAGGACTATATGACTGTGACAGCCCACTGGGTAGATGTATGGACTCCCGCCGCAAGAACAGCAGCGGCGGCACCAGTAGCAGCATCTCGCAAACGCCAACTCTTTCCTAGGCAGGCTACGCTTTGTATCACCGCTTTCCAGAATACGCACACAGCTGAAAACCTCTTACGGCAACTGAGGAAGATCATCGCGGAATGGCTTACCCCAATTGGACTCTCCTGTGGATTTGTGGCATCGGACAACGCCAGCAATATTGTGTGTGCATTAAATCTGGGCAAATTCCAGCACGTCCCATGTTTTGCACATACCTTGAATTTGGTGGTGCAGAATTTTTTTAAAAACGACAGGGGCATGCAAGAGATACTGTCGGTGGCCAGAAGAATTGCGGGACACTTTCGGCGTACAGGCACCACGTACAGAAGACTGGAGCAACACCAAAAACGCCTGAACCTGCCCTGCCATCATCTGAAGCAAGAAGTGGTAACGAGGTGGAATTCAACCCTCTATATGCTTCAGAGGTTGGAGGAGCAGCAAAAGGCCATTCAAGCCTATACAACTGAGCACGATATAGGAGGTGGAATGCACCTGTCTCAAGCGTAGTGGAGAATGATTTCAACGTTGTGCAAGGTTCTGCAACCTTTTGAACTTGCCACACGTGAAGTCAGTTCAGACACTGCCAGCCTGAGTCAGGTCATTCCCCTCATCAGGCTTTTGCAGAAGAAGCTGGAGACATTGAAGGAGGAGCTAACACAGAGCGATTCCGCTAGGCATGTGGGACTTGTGGATGGAGCCCTTAATTCGCTTAACAAGGATTCACGGGTGGTCAATCTGTTGAAATCAGAGCACTACATTTTGGCCACCGTGCTCGATCCTAGATTTAAAACCTACCTTGGATCTCTCTTTCCGGCAGACACAAGTCTGCTGGGGTTCAAAGACCTGCTGGTGAGAAAATTGTCAAGTCAAGCGGAACGCGACCTGTCAACTAGAGATGAGCGGGTTCGGTTTCTCTGAATCCGAACCCGCACGAACTTCATGTTTTTTTTCACGGGTCCGAGCTACTTGGATCTTCCCGCCTTGCTCGGTTAACCCGAGCGCGCCCAAACGTCATCATGACGCTGTCGGATTCTCGCGAGGCTCGGATTCTATCGCGAGACTCGGATTCTATATAAGGAGCCGCGCGTCGCCGCCATTTTCACACGTGCATTGAGATTGATAGGGAGAGGACGTGGCTGGCGTCCTCTCCGTTATAGTAGAAAAGAGTAAAGACTGAGTGACTTAGTTATAATTGTGGGGAGGATTGGGGACGGGGAGCAGCTGTTAGGGAGTACAGTGATTTAGATTAGGAGAGAGAGAGAGATTGACCTGATTTACTGGAGCTTAGGAGTACTGTAGAAGAGAGTGCAGAGTTTACTAGTGACTGACCACAGTGACCACCAGACAGTGCAGTTTTATTTAATATATCCGTTCTCTGCCTGAAAAAAACGATACACACAGTGACTCAGTCACATACCATATCTGTGTGCACTGCTCAGCCCAGTGTGCTGCATCATCTATGTATATATTATATATCTGACTGTGCTCAGCTCACACAGCTTATAATTGTGGGGGAGACTGGGGAGCACTGCAGTGCCAGTTATAGGTTATAGCAGGAGCCAGGAGTACAAGACAGTCACATACCATATCTGTGTGCACTGCTCAGCCCAGTGTGCTGCATCATCTATGTATATATTATATATCTGACTGTGCTCAGCTCACACAGCTTATAATTGTGGGGGAGACTGGGGAGCACTGCAGTGCCAGTTATAGGTTATAGCAGGAGCCAGGAGTACATATTATATTAAAATTAAACAGTGCACACTTTTGCTGCAGGAGTGCCACTGCCAGTGTGACTGACCAGTGACCTGACCACACTGACCACCAGTATAGTTAGTAGTATACTATATTGTGATTGCCTGAAAAAGTTAAACACTCGTCGTGTGACTTCACTTGTGTGGTGTTTTTTTTTTTATTCTATAAAAAACTCATTCTGCTGACAGACAGTGTCCAGCAGGTCCGTCATTATATAATATATATACCTGTCCGGCTGCAGTAGTGATATATATATATTTTTTATATCATTATTTATCATCCAGTCGCAGCAGACACAGTACGGTAGTTCACGGCTGTAGCTACCTCTGTGTCGGCACTCGGCAGTCCGTCCATAATTGTATACCACCTAACCGTGGTTTTTTTTTCTTTCTTCTTTATACGTACATACTACGACATCTCTTTATCAACCAGTCTATATTAGCAGCAGACACAGTACAGTACGGTAGTTCACGGCTGTGGCTACCTCTGTGTCGGCACTCGGCAGTCCGTCCATAATTGTATACCACCTAACCGTGGTTTTTTTTTCTTTCTTCTTTATACATACATACTACGACATCTCTTTATCAACCAGTCTATATTAGCAGCAGACACAGTACAGTACGGTAGTTCACGGCTGTGGCTACCTCTGTGTCGGCACTCGGCAGTCCGTCCATAATTGTATACCACCTAACCGTGTTTTTTTTTTCTTTCTTCTTTATACATACATACTACGACATCTCTTTATCAACCAGTCTATATTAGCAGCAGACACAGTACAGTACGGTAGTTCACGGCTGTGGCTACCTCTGTGTCGGCACTCGGCAGTCCATCCATAATTGTATACTAGTATCCATCCATCTCCATTGTTTACCTGAGGTGCCTTTTAGTTGTGCCTATTAAAATATGGAGAACAAAAATGTTGAGGTTCCAAAATTAGGGAAAGATCAAGATCCACTTCCACCTCGTGCTGAAGCTGCTGCCACTAGTCATGGCCGAGACGATGAAATGCCAGCAACGTCGTCTGCCAAGGCCGATGCCCAATGTCATAGTACAGAGCATGTCAAATCCAAAACACCAAATATCAGTAAAAAAAGGACTCCAAAACCTAAAATAAAATTGTCGGAGGAGAAGCGTAAACTTGCCAATATGCCATTTACCACACGGAGTGGCAAGGAACGGCTGAGGCCCTGGCCTATGTTCATGGCTAGTGGTTCAGCTTCACATGAGGATGGAAGCACTCATCCTCTCGCTAGAAAAAAGACAAGACTTGCGGCAAAAGCACAGCAAAGAACTGTGCGTTCTTCGAAATCACAAATCCCAAAGGAGAGTCCAATTGTGTCCGTTGCGATGCCTGACCTTCCCAACACTGGACGGGAAGAGCTTGCGCCTCTTTTTTTCTTTGCGTCATGTGCTGTTTGGGGAGTATTTTTTGGAAGGGCCATCCTGCGTGACACTGCAGTGCCACTCCTAGATGGGCCAGGTGTTTGTGTCGGCCACTAGGGTCGCTAATCTTACTCACACAGCTACCTCATTGCGCCTCTTTTTTTCTTTGCGTCATGTGCTGATTGGGGAGGGTTTTTTGGAAGGGACATCCTGCGTGACACTGCAGTGCCACTCCTAAATGGGCCCGGTGTTTGTGTCGGCCACTAGGGTCGCTAATCTTACTCACACAGCTACCTCATTGCGCCTCTTTTTTTCTTTGCGTCATGTGCTGATTGGGGAGGGTTTTTTGGAAGGGACATCCTGCGTGACACTGCAGTGCCACTCCTAAATGGGCCCGGTGTTTGTGTCGGCCACTAGGGTCGCTAATCTTACTCACACAGCTACCTCATTGCGCCTCTTTTTTTCTTTGCATCATGTGCTGATTGGGGAGGGTTTTTTGGAAGGGACATCCTGCGTGACACTGCAGTGCCACTCCTAGATGGGCCAGGTGTTTGTGTCGGCCACTAGGGTCGCTTAGCTTAGTCATCCAGCGACCTCGGTGCAAATTTTAGGACTAAAAATAATATTGTGAGGTGTGAGGTATTCAGAATAGACTGAAAATGAGTGGAAATTATGGTTTTTGAGGTTAATAATAATATGGGATCAAAATGACCCCCAAATTCTATGATTTAAGCTGTTTTTTAGGGTTTTTTGAAAAAAACACCCGAATCCAAAACACACCCGAATCCGACAAAAAAAATTCGGTGAGGTTTTGCCAAAACGCGGTCGAACCCAAAACACGGCCGCGGAACCGAACCCAAAACCAAAACACAAAACCCGAAAAATTTCAGGCGCTCATCTCTACTGTCAACATCTCCTCCTTCACATTCTCCCGCAACTGGGGGTGCGAGGAAAAGGCTCAGAATTCCGAGCCCACCCGCTGGCGGTGATGCAGGGCAGTCTGGAGCGACTGCTGATGCTGACATCTGGTCCGGACTGAAGGACCTGCCAACGATTACGGACATGTCGTCTACTGGCACTGCATATGATTCTCTCCCCATTGAAAGAATGGTGGAGGATTATATGAGTGACCGCATCCAAGTAGGCACGTCAGACAGTCCGTACTTATACTGGCAGGAAAAAGAGGCAATTTGGAGGCCCTTGCACAAACTGGCTTTATTCTACCTAAGTTGCCCTCCCACAAGTGTGTACTCCGAAAGAGTGTTTAGTGCCGCCGCTCACCTTGTCAGCAATCGGCGTACGAGGTTACTTCCAGAAAATGTGGAGAAGATGATGTTCATTAAAATGAATTATAATCAATTCCTCCGTGGAGACATTGACCAGCAGCAATTGCCTCCACAAAGTACACAGGGAGCTGAGATGGTGGATTCCAGTGGGGACGAATTGATAATCTGTGAGGAGGGGGATGTACACGGTGATATATCGGAGGATGATGATGAGGTGGACATCTTGCCTCTGTAGAGCCAGTTTGTGCAAGGAGAGATTAATTGCTTCTTTTTTGGTGGGGGTCCAAACCAACCCGTCATTTCAGTCACAGTCGTGTGGCAGACCCTGTCACTGAAATGATGGGTTGGTTAAAGTGTGCATGTCCTGTTTATACAACATAAGGGTGGGTGGGAGGGCCCAAGGACAATTCCATCTTGCACCTCTTTTTTCTTTAATTTTTCTTTGCGTCATGTGCTGTTTGGGGAGTATTTTTTTGAAGGGCCATCCTGCGTGACACTGCAGTGCCACTCCTAGATGGGCCAGGTGTTTGTGTCGGCCACTAGGGTCGCTTAGCTTACTCACACAGCTACCTCATTGCGCCTCTTTTTTTTCTTCTTTGCGTCATGTGCTGTTTGGGGAGTGTTTTTTGAAGGGCCATCCTGCGTGACACTGCAGTGCCACTCCTAGATGGGCCAGGTGTTTGTGTCGGCCACTAGGGTCGCTTAGCTTACTCACACAGCTACCTCATTGCGCCTCTTTTTTTCTTTGCGTCATGTGCTGTTTGGGGAGTAGTTTTTTGAAGGGCCAGCCTGCGTGACACTGCAGTGCCACTCCTAGATGGGCCAGGTGTTTGTGTCGGCCACTAGGGTCGCTTAGCTTACTCACACAGCTACCTCATTGCGCTTCTTTTTTTCTTTGCGTCATGTGCTGTTTGGGGGGTGTTTTTTGGAAGGGCCATCCTGCGTGACACTGCAGTGCCACTCCTAGATGGGCCAGGTGTTTGTGTCGGCCACTTGGGTCGTTGAGCTTAGTCACACAGCTACCTCATTGCGCCTCTTTTTTTCTTTGCATCATGTGCTGTTTGGGGAGTGTTTTTTGGAAGGGCCATCCTGCATGACACTGCAGTGCCACTCCTAGATGGGCCAGGTGTTTGTGTCGGCCACTTGGGTCGTTGAGCTTAGTCACACAGCTACCTCATTGCGCCTCTTTTTTTCTTTGCGTCATGTGCTGTTTGGGGAGTGTTTTTTGGAAGGGCCATCCTGCGTGACACTGCAGTGCCACTCCTAGATGGGCCAGGTGTTTGTGTCGGCCACTTGGGTCGTTGAGCTTAGTCACACAGCTACCTCATTGCGCCTCTTTTTTTCTTTGCGTCATGTGCTGTTTGGGGAGTGTTGTTTGGAAGGGCCATCCTGCGTGACACTGCAGTGCCACTCCTAGATGGGCCAGGTGTTTGTGTCGGCCACTTGGGTCGCTTAGCTTAGTCATCCAGCGACCTCGGTGCAAATTTTAGGACTAAAAATAATATTGTGAGGTGTGAGGTGTTCAGAATAGACTGAAAATGAGTGGAAATTATGGTTTTTGAGGTTAATAATACTTTGGGATCAAAATGACCCCCAAATTCTATGATTTAAGCTGTTTTTTAGGGTTTTTTTAAAAAAACATCCGAATCCAAAACACACCCGAATCCGACAAAAAAAATTCGGTGAGGTTTTGCCAAAACGCGGTCGAACCCAAAACACGGCCGCGGAACCGAACCCAAAACCAAAACACAAAACCCGAAAAATTTCAAGTGCACATCCCTAATATTAAGCCCAAAACCATGGCACATTATTTGGCAAAAGTTGGACGCAAGAGATACCTCTACTCCGCTAAGTGCTTCAACTGCTCATTGATTATTCACTATTCTGGCAATAGGATTATATCAAATAATAATAAAAAAATATATAAATTATTGCTAGAAATAGTGTTGATAACAAATTAAGCATGACTTGAAAAACTATATATAATATAAATCCAGAGGTTTCAGTGGGGTCATTCCGACCTGATCGTAGCTACGATCACTTACACTGACATGCGTGGGGACGCCCAGCACAGGGATAGTCCGCCCCGCATGTCAGACCGCCCCCCCCCCCCCACACACACAAGTACAAAAGCATCGCACAGCGGCGATGCATTTGTACTTGAAGAGTAACTCCCAGCCAGTGTAGCTCCTGCAGCTGGCCGGGAGTTACTCGTCGCTGCCCAGGTCGCAGCGGCTGCGTGTGACATCACGCAGCTGCTGTGGCCCACCCCCACACGGTCCGGCCATGCCTGCGTTGGCCGGACTATGCCCACAAAACGGCAGCCAAATGCCGCCGTGCCGCCCTCTCCCGGCCAGCGACCGCAGGCAGAGGCGATCGCTAGGCAACGACAACCGTCTGCTGTCAGACATGCGCTGGTGCACTGCAGTGCCGCCGCATGCGCAATTCTGACCTGATCGCTGCAATGAACTGCAGCGAGCGATCAGGTCAGAATGACCCCCTTAGTTACATATATTTGCAAATATATGGCAAGCCACCAGGCCTGACATGGCTCCTCTGATTACTGGTGGTCCCTAATACTGTATCTAAAGGTGGGTACAAACTGATAGATATATCTGCCAATCAATTGATCGGCAGATATATCTATAGACGGATCGGGCAGTGTGTTGAGCATACACACTGCCCGATCCATCGGGGACTGACGTCATGAACTGGGCGGGCGTGTACACACGCCCGCCCAGTTCAGCTGTCAATCACCGCCGGTCGCCGCAGCATGTGTACGGGCGGTCGGCCGACCGCCCGTACACACACAGCGACGCGCCAATATATCGGTAGATTTATTGGCCGTCGGCTGTGCCGCGGGGCCGACGCAATACGTCTGTGAACGATGGAGTTCACAGACGTATCGGCCATACACACTGGCCGACGGACCCGCGATATATCGGCTGTTCAAGAGAACGCCCGATATATCAGCCAGTGTGTACGGGCCTTAAGTCTGGGGCACACAACCCCACAAGCTGGTACAGGCCGTCCACCTCAGGGCAGCACACATGTGGGAGAGTAAAGTGTTAGTACATGTTAATAAACGTAAAGAAAAAATCTATATACAAAAAGTGATATACTAGCGAGGGTGTAATTAGAAGACCTGAAGGATTAATGAAAGTGTTAAAGAGTGGGCTAAATAAATATCATTGTGTGCTACCCCACAGCAGCCCGGCCGCTCCAATCCAGGGGGAACCACACCCCAGACCCATCCTCAGCACTAATAATAATAATAATAAAAACAACAGCCCTTCCAGATCATATAATATAATGCCACATGATAATGGCACCTCACAAATATATCCAAATTGAGAGCTAACTTACCTGGAGCCACCCCTAGGATGTCCATATGGCACTGTAAGAACCAGAATGTCCTCCAAACACTGGTCCCATCTATGCCTCTCATACTAAAAAACAGAATGTAAGTTGCTCAAATCAATTTGACAATATACTTCAGGGGTAATTCTAAGCAAGAGACAGAATGGGGATTAACCCCCGGTGTCCCCCAGTATATATAATAGAAATCCAGAGGTCTTAGTTACATTTATTTGCAAATATAATAATATATGGCCAGCCACCAGGCCCCGACAAGGGGTATTAGAGTATGCTAGTATGAGAGGCATAGATGGGAGATCCTAGGGGTGAATCCAGGTAAGTTAGCTCTTGATTTGGATATATTTGTGAGGTGCCATGTTCATGTGGCATTATATTATATGACCCAGAAGGGCTGTTGTTATTATTATTATTGGTGCCGAGGATGGGTCTGGAGTGCGGTTCCCCCTGGATTGGAGTGGCCGAGCTGCTGTGGGGTAGCACACTATAATATTTATTTAGCACCCGCTGTAACACTTTCATTAATCCTTTAGGTCTTATAATTACACCCTCACTAGTGTATCACTTTTTGTATATAGATTTTTCTTTACTTTTATTAACACATACTAACGCTTTACCCTCTCACATGTGTGCTGCCCAGGGGTGGCTGGCCTGTACCAGCTTGTGGGGTTCTGCACCCCAAACTTAGATACAGTATTCAGGACCACCAGTAATCAGAGGAGCCACGTTGGAGCCTGGTGGCTTGCCATATATTTGCAAATATATGTAATTAAGACTAGGGATGAGCGGGTTCGGTTCCTCGGAAACCGAACCCGCCCGAACTTCATGGTTTTTTACACGGGTCCGAGCGACTCGGATCTTCCCGCCTTGCTCGGTTAACCCGAGCGCGCCCGAACGTCATCATCCCGCTGTCGGATTCTCGCGAGGCTCGTATTCTATCGCGAGACTCGGATTCTATATAAGGAGCCGCGCGTCGCCGCCATTTTCACACGTGCATTGAGATTGATAGGGAGAGGACGTGGCTGGCGTCCTCTCCGTTTATAGAGAGTGAGACTAGAGTAGAGAGAGACACAGTAGTAATTTTGGGGAGCATTAGGAGGAGTACTTAGGAGGAGTACTACTACTTGCTGAAGTGATAGATAGATAGTGTGACTGTATAATGTATATCTGACTTGTGGGGGAGACACTGACAGTGGGGAGCAGTTAGAGTCTGAGAGCAGGACTCAGGAGTACATATAACGTACAGTGCACACTTTTGCTGCCAGAGTGCCACACTGCCATTGTGACCACACTGACCACCAGTATAATATATATTGTGATTGTCTGCTTAGGAGTACTACTTGCAAGTTGCTGATAGTGTGACCAGTGACCTGACCACCAGTTTATAATAATCACCACCAGTTTAATATATATAATATATATATATAATTGTATATAATATATATATAATATTGTATACCAGGCACCTACCCGTGGTTTTTTTTTTTTTCTTTCTTCTTGATACATACTACTATAGTAGCTTACTGTAGCAGTCTGCGGTGCTGCTGAGCTGACAGTGTCCAGCAGGTCCGTCATCAGTCATTACATAATAAATATATATACCTGTCCGGCTGCAGTACTAGTGATATTATATATATATATATATATTGATTTCATCTCATTATCATCCAGTCTATATTAGCAGCAGACACAGTACAGTAGTCCACGGCTGTAGCTACCTCTGTGTCGGCAGTCGCTGGTCCATCCATAATTGTATACCACCTACCCGTGTTTTTTTTTTTTTCTTTCTTCTTGATACATACTACTATAGTAGCTTACTGTAGCAGTCTGCGGTGCTGCTGAGCTGACAGTGTCCAGCAGGTCCGTCATCAGTCATTACATAATAAATATATATACCTGTCCGGCTTCAGTACTAGTGATATTATATATATATATATATTGATTTCATCTCATTATCATCCAGTCTATATTAGCAGCAGACACAGTACAGTAGTCCACGGCTGTAGCTACCTCTGTGTCGGCAGTCGCTGGTCCATCCATAATTGTATACCACCTACCCGTGTTTTTTTTTTTTTTCTTTCTTCTTGATACATACTACTATAGTAGCTTACTGTAGCAGTCTGCGGTGCTGCTGAGCTGACAGTGTCCAGCAGGTCCGTCATCAGTCATTACATAATAAATATATATACCTGTCCGGCTGCAGTACTAGTGATATTATATATATATATATATATATTGATTTCATCTCATTATCATCCAGTCTATATTAGCAGCAGACACAGTACAGTAGTCCACGGCTGTAGCTACCTCTGTGTCGGCAGTCGCTGGTCCATCCATAATTGTATACCACCTACCCGTGGTTTTTTTTTTTTCTTCTTGATACATACTACTATAGTAGCTTACTGTAGCAGTCTGCGGTGCTGCTGAGCTGACAGTGTCCAGCAGGTCCGTCATCAGTCATTACATAATAAATATATATACCTGTCCGGCTGCAGTACTAGTGATATTATATATATATATATATATATATATATTGATTTCATCTCATTATCATCCAGTCTATATTAGCAGCAGACACAGTACAGTAGTCCACGGCTGTAGCTACCTCTGTGTCGGCAGTCGCTGGTCCATCCATAATTGTATACCACCTACCCGTGGTTTTTTTTTTTCTTTCTTCTTGATACATACTACTATAGTAGCTTACTGTAGCAGTCTGCGGTGCTGCTGAGCTGACAGTGTCCAGCAGGTCCGTCATCAGTCATTACATAATAAATATATATACCTGTCCGGCTGCAGTACTAGTGATATTATATATATATATATTGATTTCATCTCATTATCATCCAGTCTATATTAGCAGCAGACACAGTACAGTAGTCCACGGCTGTAGCTACCTCTGTGTCGGCAGTCGCTGGTCCATCCATAATTGTATACCACCTACCCGTGGTTTTTTTTTTTCTTTCTTCTTGATACATACTACTATAGTAGCTTACTGTAGCAGTCTGCGGTGCTGCTGAGCTGACAGTGTCCAGCAGGTCCGTCATCAGTCATTACATAATAAATATATATACCTGTCCGGCTGCAGTACTAGTGATATTATATATATATATATATATATATATATATATTGATTTCATCTCATTATCATCCAGTCTATATTAGCAGCAGACACAGTACAGTAGTCCACGGCTGTAGCTACCTCTGTGTCGGCAGTCGCTGGTCCATCCATAATTGTATACCACCTACCCGTGGTTTTTTTTTTTCTTTCTTCTTGATACATACTACTATAGTAGCTTACTGTAGCAGTCTGCGGTGCTGCTGAGCTGACAGTGTCCAGCAGGTCCGTCATCAGTCATTACATAATAAATATATATACCTGTCCGGCTGCAGTACTAGTGATATTATATATATATATATTGATTTCATCTCATTATCATCCAGTCTATATTAGCAGCAGACACAGTACAGTAGTCCACGGCTGTAGCTACCTCTGTGTCGGCAGTCGCTGGTCCATCCATAATTGTATACCACCTACCCGTGGTTTTTTTTTTTTTCTTTCTTCTTGATACATACTACTATAGTAGCTTACTGTAGCAGTCTGCGGTGCTGCTGAGCTGACAGTGTCCAGCAGGTCCGTCATCAGTCATTACATAATAAATATATATACCTGTCCGGCTGCAGTACTAGTGATATTATATATATATATATATTGATTTCATCTCATTATCATCCAGTCTATATTAGCAGCAGACACAGTACAGTAGTCCACGGCTGTAGCTACCTCTGTGTCGGCAGTCGCTGGTCCATCCATAATTGTATACCACCTACCCGTGGTTTTTTTTTTCTTTCTTCTTGATACATACTACTATAGTAGCTTACTGTAGCAGTCTGCGGTGCTGCTGAGCTGACAGTGTCCAGCAGGTCCGTCATCAGTCATTAGTAGTACATAATAAATATATATTATATACCTGTCCGGCTGCAGTACTAGTGTGATATTATATATATATATATATATTGATTTCATCTCATTATCATCCAGTCTATATTAGCAGCAGACACAGTACGGTAGTCCACGGCTGTAGCTACCTCTGTGTCGGCAGTCGCTGGTCCATCCATAATTGTATACCACCTACCCGTGTTTTTTTTTTTTTCTTTCTTCTTGATACATACTACTATAGTAGCTTACTGTAGCAGTCTGCGGTGCTGCTGAGCTGACAGTGTCCAGCAGGTCCGTCATCAGTCATTAGTACATAATAAATATATATTATATACCTGTCCGGCTGCAGTACTAGTGTGATATTATATATATATATATATTGATTTCATCTCATTATCATCCAGTCTATATTAGCAGCAGACACAGTACGGTAGTCCACGGCTGTAGCTACCTCTGTGTCTTTTAGTTGTGCCTATTAAAATATGGAGAACAAAAATGTTGAGGTTCCAAAATTAGGGAAAGATCAAGATCCACTTCCACCTCGTGCTGAAGCTGCTGCCACTAGTCATGGCCGAGACGATGAAATGCCAGCAACGTCGTCTGCCAAGGCCGATGCCCAATGTCATAGTACAGAGCATGTAAAATCCAAAACACCAAATATCAGTAAAAAAAGGACTCCAAAATCTAAAATAAAATTGTCGGAGGAGAAGCGTAAACTTGCCAATATGCCATTTACCACACGGAGTGGCAAGGAACCAGGGACGTGCGGTGAGCTAAATAGCTCAGGAGGCACTGGCTAACCCCAGTGCCAGAATTCCATGCAATATATGAGCCGAAGGGTACATCTGGGCATTATACACAGGTGCAGTAGTATAAACTCCTGGAAATTTGGTGAGATTTGATCAGAGATGTGCTGAAAAGGTTAGCAGGTGAGGCACTGCCTCACCTGCCATAGACTTTTTACTCCAGAGTTTGGGCTATAAAAATTATTAGAATAACGCAAAGAAGATATTTCAAACAAATTATTAGTATTTTTCATATACTTTATTCAGACAAAATTCTGGTTTAAACGTAAGTATGACAGGAAAGGCCCTGCCTCACCTGCCTCACCCCACCGCACGTCACTGCAAGGAACGGCTGAGGCCCTGGCCTATGTTCATGGCTAGTGGTTCAGCTTCACATGAGGATGGAAGCACTCAGCCGCTCGCTAGAAAACTGAAAAAACTGAAGCTGGCAAAAGCACCGCAAAGAACTGTGCGTTCTTCGAAATCCCAAATCCACAAGGAGAGTCCAATTGTGTCGGTTGCGATGCCTGACCTTCCCAACACTGGACGTGAAGAGCATGCGCCTTCCACCATTTGCACGCCCCCTGCAAGTGCTGGAAGGAGCACCCACAGTCCAGTTCCTGATAGTCAGATTGAAGATGTCAGTGTTGAAGTACACCAGGATGAGGAGGATATGGGTGTTGCTGGCACTGGGGAGGAAATTGACAAGGAGGATTCTGATGGTGAGGTGGTTTGTTTAAGTCAGGCACCCGGGGAGACACCTGTTGTCCGTGGGAGGAATATGGCCGTTGACATGCC
Source organism: Pseudophryne corroboree (assembly GCF_028390025.1). Lineage (NCBI taxonomy): Eukaryota > Metazoa > Chordata > Amphibia > Anura > Myobatrachidae > Pseudophryne > Pseudophryne corroboree. The sequence continues at coordinate 357,747,608 of NC_086454.1, read as the reverse complement.
TGGTGAAAATACCAAAAAAATCAGCTCTTCGGTGTGGAAGTATTTCACCAGAAATGCGGACAACATTTGTCAAGCCGTGTGTTGCCTTTGTCAAGCTGTAATAAGTAGGGGTAAGGACGTTAACCACCTCGGAACATCCTCCCTTATACGTCACCTGCAGCGCATTCATAATAAGTCAGTGACAAGTTCAAAAACTTTGGGCGACAGCGGAAGCAGTCCACTGACCAGTAAATTCCTTCCTCTTGTAACCAAGCTCACGCAAACCACCCCACCAACTCCCTCAGTGTCAATTTCCTCCTTCCCCAGGAATGCCAATAGTCCTGCATGCCATGTCACTGGCAATTCTGACGAGTCCTCTCCTGCCTGGGATTCCTCCGATGCATCCTTGCGTGTAACGCCTACTGCTGCTGGCGCTGCTGTTGTTGCTGCTGGGAGTCGATGGTCATCCCAGAGGGGAAGTCGTAAGCCCACTTTTACTACTTCCACCAAGCAATTGACTGTCCAACAGTCCTTTGCGAGGAAGATGAAATATCACAGCAGTCATCCTGTTGCAAAGCGGATAACTGAGGCCTTGACAACTATGTTGGTGTTAGACGTGCGTCCGGTATCCGCCGTTAGTTCACAGGGAACTAGACAATTTATTGAGGCAGTGTGCCCCCGTTACCAAATACCATCTAGGTTCCACTTCTCTAGGCAGGCGATACCGAGAATGTACACGGACGTCAGAAAAAGACTCACCAGTGTCCTAAAAAATGCAGTTGTACCCAATGTCCACTTAACCACGGACATGTGGACAAGTGGAGCAGGGCAGGGTCAGGACTATATGACTGTGAAAGCCCACTGGGTAGATGTATGGACTCCCGCCGCAAGAACAGCAGCGGCGGCACCAGTAGCAGCATCTCGCAAACGCCAACTCTTTCCTAGGCAGGCTACGCTTTGTATCACCGGTTTCCAGAATACGCACACAGCTGAAAACCTCTTACGGCAACTGAGGAAGATCATCGCGGAATGGCTTACCCCAATTGGACTCTCCTGTGGATTTGTGGCATCGGACAACGCCAGCAATATTGTGTGTGCATTAAATATGGGCAAATTCCAGCACGTCCCATGTTTTGCACATACCTTGAATTTGGTGGTGCAGAATTTTTTAAAAAACGAGAGGGGCGTGCAAGAGATGCTGTCGGTGGCCAGAAGAATTGCGGGACACTTTCGGCGTACAGGCACCACGTACAGAAAACTGGAGCACCACCAAAAACGCCTGAACCTGCCCTGCCATCATCTGAAGCAAGAAGTGGTAACGAGGTGGAATTCAACCCTCTATATGCTTCAGAGATTGGAGGAGCAGCAAAAGGCCATTCAAGCCTATACAATTGAGCACGATATAGGAGGTGGAATGTACCTGTCTCAAGCGCAGTGGAGAATGATTTCAACGTTGTGCAAGGTTCTGCAACCTTTTGAACTTGCCACACGTGAAGTCAGTTCAGACACTGCCAGCCTGAGTCAGGTCATTCCCCTCATCAGGCTTTTGCAGAAGAAGCTGGAGGCATTGAAGGAGGAGCTAAAAGGGAGCGATTCCGCTAGGCATGTGGGACTTGTGGATGCAGCCCTTAATTCGCTTAACAAGGATTCACGGGTGGTCAATCTGTTGAAATCAGAGCACTACATTTTGGCCACCGGGCTCGATCCTAGATTTAAAACCTACCTTGGATCTCTCTTTCCGGCAGACACAAGTCTGCTGGGGTTCAAAGACCTGCTGGTGACAAAATTGTCAAGTCAAGCGGAACGCGACCTGTCAACATCTCCTCCTTCACATTCTCCCGCAACTGGGGGTGCGAGGAAAAGGCTCAGAATTCCGAGCCCACCCGCTGGCTGTGATGCAGGGCAGTCTGGAGCGACTGCTGATGCTGACATCTGGTCCGGACTGAAGGACCTGCCAACGATTACGGATACGGACATGTCGTCTACTGGCACTGCATATGATTCTCTCCCCATTGAAAGAATGGTGGAGGATTATATGAGTGACCGCATCCAAGTAGGCACGTCAGACAGTCCGTACTTATACTGGCAGGAAAAAGAGGCAATTTGGAGCCCCTTGCACAAACTGGCTTTATTCTACCTAAGTTGCCCTCCCACAAGTGTGTACTCCGAAAGAGTGTTTAGTGCCGCCGCTCACCTTGTCAGCAATCTGCGTACGAGGTTACTTCCAGAAAATGTGGAGAAGATGATGTTCATTAAAATGAATTATAATCAATTCCTCCGTGGAGACATTGACCAGCAGCAATTGCCTCCACAAAGTACACAGGGAGCTGAGATGGTGGATTCCAGTGGGGACGAATTGATAATCTGTGAGGAGGGGTATGTACACGGTGATATATCGGAGGATGATGATGAGGTGGACATCTTGCCTCTGTAGAGCCAGTTTGTGCAAGGAGAGATTAATTGCTTCTTTTTCGGTGGGGGTCCAAACCAACCCGTCATTTCAGTCACAGTCGTGTGGCAGACCCTGTCACTGAAATGATGGGTTGGTTAAAGTGTGCATGTCCTGTTTATACAACATAAGGGTGGGTGGGAGGGCCCAAGGACAATTCCATCTTGCACCTCTTTTTTCTTTCATTTTTATTTGCGTCATGTGCTGTTTGGGGAGTGTTTTTTGGAAGGGCTATCCTGCGTGACACTGCAGTGACACTCCTAGATGGGCCCGGTGTTTGTGTCGGCCACTAGGGTCGCTTATCTTACTCACACAGCTACCTCATTGCGCCTCTTTTTTTCTTCTTTGCGTCATGTGCTGTTTGGGGAGTGTTTTTTGGAAGGGCCATCCTGCGTGACACTGCAGTGCCACTCCTAGATGGGCCCGGTGTTTGTGTCGGCCACTAGGGTCGCTTAGCTTAGTCATCCAGCGACCTCGGTGCAAATTTTAGGACTAAAAATAATATTGTGAGGTGTGAGGTATTCAGAATAGACTGAAAATGAGTGGAAATTATGGATTTTGAGGTTAATAATACTTTGGGATCAAAATGACCCCCAAATTCTATGATTTAAGCTGTTTTTTAGTGTTTTTTGAAAAAAACACCCGAATCCAAAACACACCCGAATCCGACAAAAAAAATTCGGTGAGGTTTTGCCAAAACGCGGTCGAACCCAAAACACGGCCGCGGAACCGAACCCAAAACCAAAACACAAAACCCGAAAAATTTCAAGTGCACATCCCTAATTAAGACCCCTATTTTGTATAGTTTTTCAAGTCATGCCAATATAGTTTGGTGTGCTGGGGAACACCGGGGGTTAATCTACATTCTGTCTATTGCTTAGAATTACCCTTCCCTTTCAAGCACCTGAAGTATACTGTCAAATTGATACGAGCTGCTTACATTCTATTTATTCTGTTTTAACAGATTAAGCATAACAGGGCAAAATAGCATTGTACAAACACCCATATGTCACACACCTATATATGTATTGCACATAGATCTAATACAAGTATCTGTAGACAGGAAGCGGCCTAGGCAATGTAAGGTTTATAGCTCTACTATAGTATCAATCTGAAAATAATTGGTGCGATACTTTTATGTGTTATATTGTAGTGTCAGGACGGAGTCCGGTTCTTGAGTTTCTTTTTTGTTTGTGTTTTACTTTCCGGAATAAAATTCAGCAATAAAAGCACTGGGGGATTTATGAAGCCGTTTCACAGGTGAGGGTGCGGAGGGAAGATAGTAGCAGCCAATCAGGAGCATGCACTCACCTCCCGATCTGTACTTCACTGTTTTATACACTTTTGCTTTATTCTCTGTTTAAATTTCACCGACAAATGGCGCAACTCTCTGTCACAGTCCATGAAAACACAACGCAGTGTAGACTGGTGTAAGTATTGTAACTGTGTAACACTTGGCACATTATGTCACGCCTGCCAGGGGAAGGAATATAAATACGCACCTCTCTAAAGAGGACTTTCAGGCGCCTGTTCAGAGAGAAAGCTGATTAAAATGTATTAAACCGCTGAGGCTTTTTATTCTGAGAAGACTTTACTGTGCCACTGTTTAAGGCCTCGGCCTGTGACGCTGAGTGCACGGTGATTGGAATTTGCTGAGGTGATTCCAGGTTTTTTTTAGCGGCATTTCAATCTCTCAAATTAGACTTCCTACGTGGAAGACTGCGTCCCTCTTCCATGGCGGAATTACTTCAATCACTCTAAATCACTCTTTACCGTTCCCACACCGGATTAAGATCACTTCCAAAGCAAAAGGAGTGAAAGGACAAACAAGTACTGTAATAACTTTTCATTTGCTCTGCTGAGCGACCCGACAACCTGAACAGTCTCTCAGATGAATTCAGCAAGGATAGAGAGAGAGCTATATATATATATATATATTTATATATATATATATATATATATATATATATAAACAAAAAGTACAGCACTCACCAAAATGAGCTCACTTATCCTCACAACATCTATGGATAAATGAATAAATCATGGGGGTTTAGTTAGTGAATTGGCCAATGCACGGAAGCCTGCATACCGCTCGCCAAGGTACCCCACCTTCATGCAGGTCCTACACTATCACCAAATCATCAAAATTAAAACCTGGCAACTGTATCACATAATATAACTGCAAATATGCCCACTTGGTGTAAGGTGTACCTGCCATGAACTGCATGGCTTTTAAAGGTAGACTAGTCACCTGACACTGGCTGATAAATTACTGAAGGGCAGCTGACACAGGTTTAGGATAATTGGGGTGCATGAACAAAGTTTGTGGCCACAGTTAATGAGTTAACCAGGGATTAACCCTAAAATATACCAGCAAATAGAAAACCACAGCACTCGCCACCCCAGAAGCGGCGTGCAGTATTCGCACTCGCCACTAATAGGGTGGGGTGCATGTAGCCCATGGCCACCTACTCAAAAATATAGAAACAAAAAGTTCAGCACTCACCAAAATGAGCTCACTTATCCTCACATCATCAATGGATAAATAAATAAATAAATGATGGGGGTTTAGTTAGTGAATTGGCCAATGCACGGAAGCCTGCATACCGCTCCAAGGTACCCCACCTACATGCAGGTCCTACACTATCACAATGCAGTTCATGGCAGGTATACCTTACACCTAGTGGGCATATTTGCAGTTATATTATGTGATACAGTTGCCAGGTTTTAATTTTGATGATTTGCTGATAGTGTAGGACCTGCATGAAGGTGGGGTACCTTGGATCGGATTGCAGGCTTCCGTGCATTGGCCAATTCACTAACTAAACCCCCATCATTTATTAATTTATCCATTGATGATGTGAGGATAAGTGAGCTCATTTTGGTGAGTGCTGTACTTTTTGTTTCTATATTTTTGAGTAGGTGGCCATGGGCTACATGCACACCACCCTATTAGTGGCGAGTGCGGATACTGCACCCCGCTTCTGGGGTGGCGAGTGCTGTGGTTTTCTATTTGCTGGTATATATATATATATATGTGTGAAAAAAATGGAATGACACAGCGCCACTTGTGAGGTGGGTTCTCAGTAAAATATATAAAATATATAAAACAAAATTGCTGATAAAACACACGTAACCTCGCTAGAAGGTGTCTGCCAACCCTTAAGAATGCAGTCCTGGTACAGTACTGCTGGGAAATGTATAGAAATGGGGGGAATAAGGGTACCGGCGACTTGTGTTGTTTAAAATGCAATAGTTAAAAATAGATTTTAAAAGCCAAAAAATATGTAATAATACAAACGAGCTTTAATATCACATAAGAGTGAATTACAACATAAAACGTACTTCAGAATATTAATAAAAGCATAAAAACATAAACATAAAAGGTCTTTGTAAAAAGGTAAGGAAGTTCTGACTTAACTCTTTAAAAATAGGTAAGGGAGTCACCACAGGGAGTCCAACGCGTTTCGTCACAACTGACTTCTTCAAAGGGTAATATATATATTAGAGATGAGCGGGTTTGGTTCGCAGAGAACCGAACCCCCACAAACGTCACCCCCCGAGCCCGGCTTGGGTTTTCCCGCCTGACTCGGAAACCAGAACGAAGCAAAACGTCTTCATCCCGCTGTCGGATTCTCGTGGTGTTTGGATCCCATATAAGGAGCCATGCGTCCCCGCCATTTTTACTTCGGCATTGGAGAGTGTAGAGAGAGGACGTGTCTCCGTCCTCGGTGTCCTCAGTGGTAGTGTCTTGTGCTGCATCTATCCAGTCATAGTGGTGGTGTCCTCTGCTGCCATATGTCCAGTGCTGCTGTATGATGATTTGTCCCTTACAGTGTTGCTGTATAAGTCCAGTCCAGTGCAGTGGTGCTGTGTTGTCCTGCATCAGTCCAGTGGTGTATTGTGCTGCATCAGTCCAGTCACAGTGGTGGTGTCCTCTGCTGTATATGTCCAGTGCTACTGCCGTATATGTCCAGTGGTATTGGCGTAAAAATCCAGTGATCCTGCCGTATAATTCCAGTGGTACTGGCGTATAAATCCAGTCATACTGCCGTATAAATCTAGTGATCCTGCCGTATAATTCCAGTGGTACTGCCGTATAAATCCAGTGATCCTGCTGTATAATTCCAGTGATCCTGCCGTATAATTCCAGTGGTACTGGCGTATAAATCCAGTCATACTGCCGTATAAATCTAGTGATCCTGCCGTATAATTCCAGTGGTACTGGCGTAACAGTCAAGTGATCCTGCCGTATATGTCCAGTGGTACTGCCATATAATTCCAGTGATTCTGCCATATATACATATATATATACCCTGTTGCAAAGCTGATTACTGAATCCATAACAACTATGCTGGTGTTAGACGTGCATCCGATATCCGCCATTAGTGCAGTGGGACTGCAGTGCCAACCCTAGATGGGCCAGGTGTTTGTGCCGCACACTTGTGTCACTTAGCTTAGTCATACAGCTACCTCATTGCCCTCTTTTACTTCTTGGCATGATGTGCTGTTTGAGTACTATTTTTTTTTAAGTGCCATCTTGTCTGACATTGCAGTGCCACTCCTAGATGGGTCAATTGTTTGTGTAGCTTAGCTTAGTCATACACGCTACCTCAATGCACCTCTTTTTCTTCTTTGTATGATGTGCTGTTTGGTGCCTACTGCCTAGGTGTGCCAGGTGTTTGTGCCGCACACTTGTGTCGCTTAGATTAGTCATACAGCAACCTTGGTGCACCTCTTTTTCATCTTTGCATCATGTGCTGTTTGGGGCATGGTTTTTGAAAGTGCCATCCTGTCTGACACTGCCATATAAGTCCAGGGGTACTGCTGTATTAGTCCAGGGGTACTGCCGTATAAGTCCACCAATTGCAGAATTTTTGAAAAATGACAAGGGCGTGCAGGAGATGCTGTCAGTGGACTGAAAAATTGCAGGCCACTTTCGACATTCAGCCACTGCGCGACACTACTATATGGGCCAGGTGGTTGTGTCGCTTAGCTTAGTCATATAGCAACCTCGGTGCACTTCTTTTTCTTCTTTGCATCATGTCCTGTTTGGGGACTAGTGTTTTAAAGTGCCATCCTGTGTGACACTGCAGTGCCACTCCTAGATGGGCCAGGTGTTTGTGCCGCACACTTGTGTCGCTTAGCTTAGTCATACAGCCACCTCAGTGCAACCTTTTGACCTAAAAACAATATTGTGAGGTGTGAGGTGTTCAAAATAGACTGGAAATGAGTGAAAATGAATGTTATTGAGGTTAATAATACTGTAGGATCAAAATTACCCCTTAATTCTGTGATTTTAGCCGTTTTTATGTTTTCTTCAAAAAATCATCCAGATCCAAAACCAAAACACAAAAGGGTGGTTTTGGCAAAACCAATCCAAAACCAAAACACGAGCTGGGAATTAAAACAAAAAACAAAACAAGAAAAGTGCCAGACGCACATCTCTAATATATATATATTTAATGCACATCAGGGAGAAAATTTAAAGTACAGTAAAGTAAATTGAAAAATGCACAATCCATATGAGGCATGTAGGTTATTGTTAGAGATGAGCGGGTTCGGTTCTCAAAGAATCGAACCATACCGAACTTCATGTCTTGAGCCCGGATCCGAGCAGGGCCGTCTTAACAGCAGTGTAGGCCCCTGGGCACAACAGTGCACTGGGCCCCCTACCCATCCTCCAGCGGTAGGAGTGGGGGGTGCTATCAGCAGCAGCTTTGATGTCCCGCGGGCAGTAGGGGGTGTTCTATCTTCCACTCAGCATGTAGGACCTGGTGCAGTTATTTCTGCTAATTACTCTTTTACCATACAGATGGGGCTAAACTGTAGTAGGGGTCATTGGGCTGAATGAAGAAGCCATAGTACATGACTTCCAGGGTGGTAGGGGGTGTTTAATACGTAGGGGAGGGGTGGATAGTGGAGTGGGCTTAATATTTATCAATTTCCGGTGGGAGGGCAGCTTGCTTGACTGCAGATATCTCAAGTTCCTGAAAATATATTTCTTAGCTTTTAATGGGATTAAAAAACTAGAGAGGCCCACCTTTCAGAAGGTTCTGGGCACTTGGGGATCAGAGTTCAGGAGCCAGAGCAATTCACCAATGAAAATCTAAAACTGCATATTAGGCGTGTGGAACTGGAGCAGTGACCAGCTGCTTGAAGGCTGATATCTCTTGTTCTGGGCATAGTAGAGACAAGCTGCCAGTGTCCACCAAAAGGGGAGAGTCACAGCTTTAGGACTATGCCCTCAGGAAAACTCAAAGTCAGACAGAACCCGAGATATCTGGATGGGAAGAGCAATTAACAGGTTTGGATTGGGACCACTGCTTTCAAGTCGGATATCTCCGGTTACCCAGGTCCGATTTTCAAAAATCTGGTACCCCTGGAAAGAGGGGACCTTGAGCTATCAGCCTAGGGCCCTTATACTCCTGGGGCCCTTGGGCAAGAGCCCATTGAGCCCATACGAAAAGACTGCCCTGGATCCGAGTCAGGCTCAGATTTTCCCGCTTGACTCGGAAACCCGAACGCGGCAAAACGTCATCATCCTGCTGTCAGATTCTTGCGGGATTTGGATTCCATATAAGGAGCCGCCATTTTCACTCCAGTCTCGGAGAGTGTATTGGGGTGGCGAGTCTTGTGCTGTGTTATGCTGCGCAGTCCAGTCCAGTGTAGTCAGTGTATTGTGCTGCATCAGTCCAGCCAGTCACAGTGTTGGTGTCCTCTGCTGCCATATATCCAGTGTAGCTGTATAAAGTGGTGCTGTGTTATGCTGTCCAGACCAGTGTAATCAGTGTATTGTGCGGCATCAGTCCAGTGGCCAGTCACAGTGGTGGTGTCCTCTGCTGCCATATATCCAGTGTTACTGCCCTATAATTCCCGTGATACTGGCGTATAATTCCCGTGATATTGCAGTATAATTCCCGTGATACTGGCATATAATTCTTGTGACATTGACATATGTTCGTGAGCTCTGATTGGCTCACGAACCGGCACTTCATTTAACAGACCCGCGGCTGCCGCCGGAGACGCAGGAGGGACACAGGAGAGGCGTGCGCTGTGCCCTCCATGTCCCTCCTTCACAAAACAGCGGGGGAGCAGGGAGGGGAAGTTGTACCTGGCAATGGGGGAGCATATTTGGCACTTGGGGGGCGGGGGCATATGTGGCACTGGGGGTATATGTGTACCTGGCACTGGGGGGGCATATTTGGCACTGGGGGCATGTGTGTACCTGGCACTGTGGGGGAATATCTGGCACTGGGAGCACGGCCCTAGCAACAAGCATTACCCCCTGGTTACAAGCACAACACACAGCTCATGAAATCCCTGGCAACAAGCATTACCCCCTAGCAACGAGCATGACACCCAGTGCATGAAACCCCTGCCAATGAATATTACCCCCTGGTAACAAGCTTGAAACCCAGCATTTCCCACCCTAGGCTTATACTCGAGTCAATAAGTTTTCCCAGTTTTTTGTGGTAAAAGTAGGTGCCTCGGCTTATATTCGGGTCGACTTATACTCGAGTATATACGGTAATAGTTAAACTAGAATTTAAGCACTTACTATTCTGTTTTTTTTAAAAATGAGCATCTACATTATCTTCAAATACACTGATTAACCAGAGATAGAAGTTTTGGCCGTTCTGATGGGGGTGAATCCTTGACATGGCTGGAAAGGGCCCCTTCACAGAGGAAGCTAGCGAAGGTAATAATACGTTTATGTGGGTATGGTCTATTAGGGTGACAGTAAAAAAGTGGACAGTGTCTAGGATGACCCCAAAAGTCTGACTTGCACAAGGTTGCCATGAGAAAAAGGTTGAAACAAGCAAAATGTCAACATGAAAATGGTCGACATATGAAAAGGTCGACCTGAATTTTTTAGGTTTTTGTGGTGTCAATTTGTAACTTTTAGCACATGGACCCCCCAATTAGTGTACCGTGTCCCCTCACATGGCTCACTTCGCTCGGTAAGGTTACCGCTGCCAATCATAATCTACATGAATGGCAAATGATGAAAAAATTATAAAAATTAATTAAAAAAAAAAAAACAACTCATGTCAACCACATGCTATGTCAACCATGGTGACCTAATGCATGTCCACCAATAGTGGTCGACCTATTGACAGTTGACCTTTTTGCTGTGAATGTCACACATCAACAACAGAATTCGGGTTCCCAGTCCTACCCCAACCACAGTATGAAGTCACCTCAGCTGTATAGACTACAAATTCTACGAGACGCCAATAAACTGATATTCTGCAAAATTGCCACTGGATTGCCAGACGTAATAGCCTGTCAGCATCTTCACCACTAAGTGGATCTAGTTGGTAGCTGTGTTTGTGAGGGTTAGGGGGGGGGGGGTTGCACATATTGGGAGGTGATTTTGTTCTATATGATGCGATAAGACGCGGAGGCCCAGGTCTGCTGCTCCCGTGCCCGCCGCTCGTTGAGAGAAAAGACTCTAGAGAGTTTTTGGTCTCACATGCACCATCTTCCAAATCTCCCAAATATATTTTTGAATGTAATTTATTTTTAGGAAGCATGGGTAGAGAGGGGATGCTGGGAGATCCCTCTGACGGCACCGATGCGGAAACAAGCCGCATTTTTCTGTTAGTACATCCCACCCATAGTATCTTTCATTATTTCTGTGCCACCAGGAACCAGACTGTATACAGTTCACCATTGCAGTGTTGAAAGGGAACAGACTGGTAAATGGTGGTATTAGTACATGGGCCCTCATTCGAGTTGTTCGCTCGTTAGCTGCATTTAGCAGCATTGCACACGCTAAGCCGCCGCCCTCTGGGAGTGTATCTTAGCTTAGCAGAATAGCGAACGAAAGGATAGCAGAACTGCGAATAAATAATTCTTAGCAGTTTCTTAGTAGTTCCAGACCTACTCACAAATAGCGATCACTTCAGTCAGTTTCGTTCCTGGTTTGACGTCACACACACGCCCAGTGTTCGGCCAGCCACTCCCTAGTTTCTCCAGACACTCCCGCGTTTTTCCCTGACATGCCTGCGATTTTCCGCACACTCCCAGAAAACGGCCAGTTTCCGCCCAGAAACACCCACTTCCTGTCAATCACACTCTGATCACTTCAACGATGAAAATTCTTCGTCCGACCGTGAGTAAATGTACTAAGTTTTGTGTTAAATACTAACCGCATGCGCACTGCGAACCATGCACATGCGCATTTTTTCCTTAATCGCTCTGTAGCGGAAATCGTCAACGAGCGAACAACTCGGAATGACCCCCATGATTCACTGTTGTGCTACTGGACCCAGCGATCGTGTGTTTCATCCCTGATTACAGTGGTGTCTCCTTTGATGGAGGGAAGGGACACAGGAAATGGCCCGAAAGTATGCAGTCGTTGTACGTTGGTGAAACTCTTCATTTTATCCAGTACAACCTTTTACATATTCGGCTATGGTCACCATTCTGCAAAGCCAGTCTGATTTCTAGTAACCGGTCCAAGGGCTGACACGTGGGTGTGAACCTTAATATGTGCCGGCAGGGTAAGTATGCAAATCTACCTGTATGCACCTAAGGATGGAGGGAACTTCTGCACTTTTGTATTACTTAGATGACATGAAGGGTCTGATTCCAAGTAACATAAAAGGCAAAAAAGTGACAGCTTTCGGCGATTATTTGCCAGCCTTGCGTGTGCCGCACCATGCACCCGCACCATGGTGGTCATTCCGAGTTGTTCGCTCGGTAAATTTTTTCGCATTGCAGCGATTTTCCGCTTAGTGCGCATGCGCATTGTTCGCACTGCGACTGCGCCAAGTAAATTTGCTATGCAGCTAGGTATTTTACTCACGGCTTTTTCTTCGTTCAGGCGATCGGAGTGTGATTGACAGGAAGTGGGTGTTTCTGGGCGGAAACAGGCCGTTTTATGGGTGTGTGCGAAAAAACGCTACCGTTTCTGGGAAAAACGCGGGAGTGGCTGAAGAAACGGAGGAGTGTCTGGGCGAACGCTGGGTGTGTTTATGACGTCAAACCAGGAACGACAAGCACTGAACTGATCGCAGATGCCGAGTAAGTCTGAAGCTACTCTGAAACTGCTAAGAGGTGTGTAATCGCAATTTTGAGAATCTTTCGTACGCAATTATAAGAAGCAAAGATTCACTCCCAGTAGGCGGCGGCTTAGCGTGTGCAATGCTGCTAAAAGCAACTTGCGAGCGAACAACTCGGAATGAGGGCCCATGACAGAATCTACAGCGAGATTGGTTCTCTTGTTCCGTTAGATGTCCTTCTCTGGGTTGCAACTTGTGGATGCATGCAAGAAAACTATTTTGTGGGAGTGTCACGGTAGTGTAGCCGGAGTTCTGTGTTATTCTGTGTCGTGCGTGTGGCGAAGGAACGCCATTTTAAGACGCATCTGTTGCACCCTGCATAGGATAGATGATGACTGCTGCTGCGTATGGAAAAACATTGGGCGTATACGCCTGAAGCCGCATTACAATATGGTACTAAATATGGCCGCCGTCCAGACTTGTAAATGCTTTACGCACAACTCAGACCTGATGTATGAAACAGACTTTTGAACAATTACGGCAGCAGACACAGAGCAACCCAAACGTGTTTTTATTTTATTAAGTCGTTGCTCACCCTCTGCTGTTTGTAATGCAAGTTTTAGCGGCTAATTATATACAGTAAGTTAATTTCAATCTATTTCCTTTCTGCTGAGCGAGAAGATTCTGTAATTTCACAAAATTGCATCTCTCTTCAGCAGCGAGAGACACAAATGAAATCACTGTTCGGTTGGATGGAAAAAAAACAAAAACAAAATAACAGTCTAAGGCGTTACAAGTTAAAAATAGCCGCCTATTGATTTATATCCCCGGTTACAGTTCAGCGGCAGATCATGTGCAGTTTCCAGGCCGCGGCATAGAGGGCAACCTGTCTCAGACACTACATCATGTCCGCGGCTATAGATTATAAAATGATTGTATTTGCCATGTGTTACAGTAGGCTAACGTTGTATTTGTGATTTATGGCAGCAGATGGGCAATTTATTCCGCTGTTTATATTTTATAGCTGTTTGCGTGGGAGTAAAAATCCTGCAAGAGATACTTGGCTAAGGATTCGCTAACCATTTCTGTCAAGAGTTACATTGTTTGTTTGAGTGTTGTTTACATAGTCTTATTATATCAGATGCCAACATGTAATTGCCCGGGAAAAAAAAAAAAAAAAAAAGGGCACTCGGAACTGATTTCCTCTATGGCAAGAAAGTGGTCTTAAACACTCGCAGCTGTCATCTAGATGGGAACGGGATTCCGGCTTTTGAATTAGAGGAGTCATAAAATAATATGGTGACATGGGCCATTGAGCTGCTGTTTACCACCATCTTGAACTGATAACCCAGTGAAAATGGATACTTACGAGCGCTACAAAATTGTCGTTACTCTGTTGTTATTGTCTTTCGAGCAGAATGCACGCCGCAATGTCGGGATCATTGTGTAAACAATTCCGTGATGTCGTTAAAGACAAATTAGATTGTTTGCAATGAGTGCAAGGTGTGCGGCTTGGGCCTACCAGGACCCAGTTGACCATGTGCACCCATTATAAATGCACGACTGCACCAGCTGCCTCCAAAGGTAGACATCCTGTAGGCAGTGTTACACGGTAGCACGCCACGGGGGCTAGAGTAGTATAGTTTCCCAATACTCATCCAGAAGGTGCCAAAATCTTCTCATCTGGGGGAGATATCAACGATTAGATAAAGTGGAGAGAAATAAAGTACCAACCAATCAGCTCCTAACTGTCATTTTTCAAACACAGCCTGTAACATGGCAGTTAGGAGCTGCTTGGTTGACATCTTATCTCTGTCCACCGTATCTCTCTCCAAGCTTTGAAACATCTCCCCCTGGACTGAACCTGTAGACGCCAGATTCCGAAACGTAGTCATAACTTGACAATAGGAAACGCTGGCAAGCTGCCTAGAGCCCATGGCTGTAGCCAGACGTATCAATAATCCAATTAAAGTTATCAGCCACTGGAAATGCTTAGGATTCACTTCCATGGTCGTACTGGCACACAGGGGTCATTGGGAAATCCCGGTGGGCCCCACTGCCCGAGGGCCCACACCCCTTCCTCTATTGTCAGGTTCAAGACAGTGCACTCCAATTATACATTGTTACTCTATCAGAGGGTCAGATAAATGCGGGGATATTCAATTTGGCCTAAAGCTGGAGGGTGATAAGTATCGCCGCCGGGGGCTATTTAATTGGCCCTAATAAGCCGGCGCGTGCCGCGGCTTATCGGGGGTTTTGCTTCACCTGCCTCTGGCAGGCAAAGCAAAATGCCCAATAACAGCCCCGTTTTCATCCGAAAACGGGGCTATTTCACCCGAAAACACACAGGTTTCACTGAACCTGTGTGTTTACGGATGAAAAAGCACGTTTTACAGGCAGAGCTAATTAAATAGCCCGACTGCAGCACCCGAAGAAACATCGGGGGTTTTTACTCCCGATGTCTCTTCGGGCCAAATTGAATATCCCCAATGGTCTCTAATAGCCGTCCAAGCCTCTGTGCGTCAACCAAGCTACGCATGTTGCCGTCCCATTCAAAGTGAATGGGGCGTGTTCGTGTCTAACGCGCGTAGGACGTGAACGGGGAAAACAAGGGGAGAATACACCTAGATGTAGTCCTAATGAGCCTGGCTACATCTGTATGTGCAGTATATTTGAAAATACCCATAAATATATCAGGCCCAATGTGTTTCGTTCACTTACCGTAGCCCGACCCATCAAAGAGGCCCATGCCAGGGCTTTTCAGTATATAGGACAGAAATATTTACTAAGCCTTGGACAATGATAAAGTGGAGAGAGAAAAACTCTCAAACAATCAGCTCATAACTGTCATTTTTCAAGCACAGCCTGTGACATGGCAGTTGGGAGCTGATTGGCTGGCACTTTGGGGGTCATTCCGAGTTGATCGCTAGCTGCCGTTGTTCGCAGCGCAGCGATCAGGCTAAAAATTGGCATTTCTGCGCATGCGTATGCACCGCAATGCGCAGACGCGTCGTACGGGTACAATGGGCATCGTGGGTTTGCACAGAGTCTAACGAGCATTCCTGTCGCACGGCCGAACGCAGGAAGATTGACATGAAGTGGGCGTTTTTGGGTATCAACTGACCGTTTTCAGGGAGTGTTTGGCAAAACGCAGGCGTGGCAGAAAAACCGCAGGTGTGGCTGGGCGTTCGCTGGGCGGGTGTGTGACGTCAAAAGCCGTTCCTCCGTCGTTAGAATCAATGCACACGAAGAGTAACTACAGGGCTGGTCTTGTTTTGCACAAAATGTTTTTGCAGGTGCTCTGCTGCACAAACGTTCACACTTCTGCAAAGCGAAAATACATTCCCCGGTGGGCGGCGACAATGCGTTTGCACGGCTGCTAAAAACTGCTAGCGAGCGATCAACTCGGAATGACCCCCTTTATCTGTCTCTACTCTCCAAAGCTTATTTCATCTCTTTTGTACTGTAGTCACATGATCAGTAGTGTTCTCTGCCTTCCATCAAGCAGCGTCCCGGAGGTTCCGGATGCCAGCCCCTGGTGACCTTTTTATAGGTCTGTTCACCTTCTGCCCTAGTGGCTTTATTATATTGTTGGTGGTTTTTGTTTACTAGTTACTAGAGATGAGCGGGTTCGGTTTCTCTGAATCCGAACCCGCACGAACTTCATGTTTTTTTTCACGGGTCCGAGCGACTCGGATCTTCCCGCCTTGCTCGGTTAACCCGAGCGCGCCCGAACGTCATCATGACGCTGTCGGATTCTCGCGAGACTCGGATTCTATATAAGGAGCCGCGCGTCGCCGCCATTTTCACACGTGCATTGAGATTGATAGGGAGAGGACGTGGCTGGCGTCCTCTCCATTTAGATTAGGAGAGAGAGAGAGAGATTGACCTGAGGCTGATACTGTAGAAGAGAGTGCAGAGTTTAGTGACTGACCACAGTGACCACCAGCAGTGCAGTTGTTTTATTTAATATATCCGTTCTCTGCCTGAAAAAAACGGTACACACAGTGACTCAGTCACATACCATATCTGTGTGCACTGCTCAGCCCAGTGTGCTGCATGCCTGCATCATCTATGTATATATTATATATCTGACTGTGCTCAGCTCACACAGCTTATAATTGTGGGGGAGACTGGGGAGCACTGCAGTGCCAGTTATAGGTTATAGCAGGAGCCAGGAGTACAAGACAGTCACATACCATATCTGTGTGCACTGCTCAGCCCAGTGTGCTGCATCATCTATGTATATATTATATATCTGACTGTGCTCAGCTCACACAGCTTATAATTGTGGGGGAGACTGGGGAGCACTGCAGTGCCAGTTATAGGTTATAGCAGGAGCCAGGAGTACATATTATATTAAAATTAAACAGTGCACACTTTTGCTGCAGGAGTGCCACTGCCAGTGTGACTGACCAGTGACCTGACCACACTGACCACCAGTATAGTTAGTAGTATACTATATTGTGATTGCCTGAAAAAGTTAAACACTCGTCGTGTGACTTCACTTGTGTGGTGTTTTTTTTTTTATTCTATAAAAAACTCATTCTGCTGACAGACAGTGTCCAGCAGGTCCGTCATTATATAATATATATACCTGTCCGGCTGCAGTAGTGATATATATATATTTTTTATATCATTATTTATCATCCAGTCGCAGCAGACACAGTACGGTAGTTCACGGCTGTAGCTACCTCTGTGTCGGCACTCGGCAGTCCATCCATAATTGTATACCACCTACCCGTGGTTTTTTTTTCTTTCTTCTTTATACATACATACTACTACATCTCTTTATCAACCAGTCTATATTAGCAGCAGACACAGTACAGTACGGTAGTTCACGGCTGTGGCTACCTCTGTGTCGGCACTCGGCAGTCCGTCCATAATTGTATACCACCTAACCGTGGTTTTTTTTTCTTTCTTCTTCATACATACATACTACGACATCTCTTTATCAACCAGTCTATATTAGCAGCAGACACAGTACAGTACGGTAGTTCACGGCTGTGGCTACCTCTGTGTCGGCACTCGGCAGTCCGTCCATAATTGTATACCACCTAACCGTGGTTTTTTTTTCTTTCTTCTTTATACATACATACTACGACATCTCTTTATCAACCAGTCTATATTAGCAGCAGACACAGTACAGTACGGTAGTTCACGGCTGTGGCTACCTCTGTGTCGGCACTCGGCAGTCCGTCCATAATTGTATACCACCTAACCGTGGTTTTTTTTTCTTTCTTCTTCATACATACATACTACGACATCTCTTTATCAACCAGTCTATATTAGCAGCAGACACAGTACAGTACGGTAGTTCACGGCTGTGGCTACCTCTGTGTCGGCACTCGGCAGTCCATCCATAATTGTATACCACCTACCCGTGGTTTTTTCTTCTTCTTTCTTCTTTATACATACATACTACTACATCTCTTTATCAACCAGTCTATATTAGCAGCAGACACAGTACAGTACGGTAGTTCACGGCTGTGGCTACCTCTGTGTCGGCACTCGGCAGTCCGTCCATAATTGTATACCACCTACCCGTGGTTTTTTTTTCTTTCTTCTTCATACATACATACTACGACATCTCTTTATCAACCAGTCTATATTAGCAGTAGACACAGTGCAGTACGGTAGTTCACGGCTGTGGCTACCTCTGTGTCGGCACTCGGCAGTCCGTCCATAATTGTATACCACCTAACCGTGGTTTTTTTTTCTTTCTTCTTCATACATACATACTACGACATCTCTTTATCAACCAGTCTATATTAGCAGCAGACACAGTACGGTAGTTCACGGCTGTAGCTACCTCTGTGTCGGCACTCGGCAGTCCGTCCATAATTGTATACTAGTATCCATCCATCTCCATTGTTTACCTGAGGTGCCTTTTAGTTGTGCCTATTAAAATATGGAGAACAAAAATGTTGAGGTTCCAAAATTAGGGAAAGATCAAGATCCACTTCCACCTCGTGCTGAAGCTGCTGCCACTAGTCATGGCCGAGACGATGAAATGCCAGCAACGTCGTCTGCCAAGGCCGATGCCCAATGTCATAGTACAGAGCATGTCAAATCCAAAACACCAAATATCAGTAAAAAAAGGACTCCAAAACCTAAAATAAAATTGTCGGAGGAGAAGCGTAAACTTGCCAATATGCCATTTACCACACGGAGTGGCAAGGAACGGCTGAGGCCCTGGCCTATGTTCATGGCTAGTGGTTCAGCTTCACATGAGGATGGAGGCACTCAGCCTCTCACTAGAAAAATGAAAAGACTCAAGCTGGCAAAAGCAGTAGCACCGCAAAGAACTGTGCGTTCTTCGAAATCCCAAATCCACAAGGAGAGTCCAATTGTGTCGGTTGCGATGCCTGACCTTCCCAACACTGGACGTGAAGAGCATGCGCCTTCCACCATTTGCACGCCCCCTGCAAGTGCTGGCAGGAGCACCCGCAGTCCAGTTCCTGATAGTCAGATTGAAGATGTCAGTGTTGAAGTACACCAGGATGAGGAGGATATGGGTGTTGCTGGCGCTGGGGAGGAAATTGACAAGGAGGATTCTGATGGTGAGGTGGTTTGTTTAAGTCAGGCACCCGGGGAGACACCTGTTGTCCGTGGGAGGAACATGGCCGTTGACATGCCTGGTGAAAATACCAAAAAAATCAGCTCTTCGGTGTGGAACTATTTCAACAGAAATGCGGACAACAGGTGTCAAGCCGTGTGTTCCCTTTGTCAAGCTGTAATAAGTAGGGGTAAGGACGTTAACCACCTCGGAACATCCTCCCTTATACGTCACCTGCAGCGCATTCATAATAAGTCAGTGACAAGTTCAAAAACTTTGGGTGACAGCGGAAGCAGTCCACTGACCAGTAAATCCCTTCCTCTTGTAACCAAGCTCACGCAAACCACCCCACCAACTCCCTCAGTGTCAATTTCCTCCTTCCCCAGGAATGCCAATAGTCCTGCAGGCAATGTCACTGGCAATTCTGACGAGTCCTCTCCTGCCTGGGATTCCTCCGATGCATCCTTGCGTGTAACGCCTACTGCTGCTGGCGCTGCTGTTGTTGCTGCTGGGAGTCGATGGTCATCCCAGAGGGGAAGTCGTAAGACCACTTTTACTACTTCCACCAAGCAATTGACTGTCCAACAGTCCTTTGCGAGGAAGATGAAATATCACAGCAGTCATCCTACTGCAAAGCGGATAACTGAGGCCTTGGCATCCTGGGTGGTGAGAACCGTGGTTCCGGTATCCATCATTACTGCAGAGCCAACTAGAGACTTGTTGGAGGTACTGTGTCCCCGGTACCAAATACCATCTAGGTTCCATTTCTCTAGGCAGGCGATACCGAAAATTTACACAGACCTCAGAAAAAGAGTCACCAGTGTCCTAAAAAATGCAGCTGTACCCAATGTCCACTTAACCACGGACATGTGGACAAGTGGAGCAGGGCAGGGTCAGGACTATATGACTGTGACAGCCCACTGGGTAGATGTATGGACTCCCGCCGCAAGAACAGCAGCGGCGGCACCAGTAGCAGCATCTCGCAAACGCCAACTCTTTCCTAGGCAGGCTACGCTTTGTATCACCGCTTTCCAGAATACGCACACAGCTGAAAACCTCTTACGGCAACTGAGGAAGATCATCGCGGAATGGCTTACCCCAATTGGACTCTCCTGTGGATTTGTGGCATCGGACAACGCCAGCAATATTGTGTGTGCATTAAATATGGGCAAATTCCAGCACGTCCCATGTTTTGCACATACCTTGAATTTGGTGGTGCAGAATTATTTAAAAAACGACAGGGGCGTGCAAGAGATGCTGTCGGTGGCCAGAAAAATTGCGGGACACTTTCGGCGTACAGGCACCACGTACAGAAGACTGGAGCACCACCAAAAACTACTGAACCTGCCCTGCCATCATCTGAAGCAAGAAGTGGTAACGAGGTGGAATTCAACCCTCTATATGCTTCAGAGGTTGGAGGAGCAGCAAAAGGCCATTCAAGCCTATACAATTGAGCACGATATAGGAGGTGGAATGCACCTGTCTCAAGCGCAGTGGAGAATGATTTCAACGTTGTGCAAGGTTCTGATGCCCTTTGAACTTGCCACACGTGAAGTCAGTTCAGACACTGCCAGCCTGAGTCAGGTCATTCCCCTCATCAGGCTTTTGCAGAAGAAGCTGGAGACATTGAAGGAGGAGCTAACACGGAGCGATTCCGCTAGGCATGTGGGACTTGTGAAAGGAGCCCTTAATTCGCTTAACAAGGATTCACGGGTGGTCAATCTGTTGAAATCAGAGCACTACATTTTGGCCACCGTGTTCGATCCTAGATTTAAAGCCTACCTTGGATCTCTCTTTCCGGCAGACACAAGTCTGCTGGGGTTGAAAGACCTGCTGGTGAGAAAATTGTCAAGTCAAGCGGAACGCGACCTGTCAACATCTCCTCCTTCACATTCTCCCGCAACTGGGGGTGCGAGGAAAAGGCTCAGAATTCCGAGCCCACCCGCTGGCGGTGATGCAGGGCAGTCTGGAGCGACTGCTGATGCTGACATCTGGTCCGGACTGAAGGACCTGACAACGATTACGGACATGTCGTCTACTGTCACTGCATATGATTCTCTCACCATTGAAAGAATGGTGGAGGATTATATGAGTGACCGCATCCAAGTAGGCACGTCACACAGTCCATACTTATACTGGCAGGAAAAAGAGGCAATTTGGAGGCAATTGCACAAACTGGCTTTATTCTACCTAAGTTGCCCTCCCACAAGTGTGTACTCCGAAAGAGTGTTTAGTGCCGCCGCTCACCTTGTCAGCAATCGGCGTACGAGGTTACATCCAGAAAATGTGGAGAAGATGATTTTCATTAAAATGAATTATAATCAATTCCTCCGTGGAGACATTGACCAGCAGCAATTGCCTCCACAAAGTACACAGGGAGCTGAGATGGTGGATTCCAGTGGGGACGAATTGATAA